>NC_056751.1:359870602-359885602 GCF_019279795.1 Protopterus annectens
AAGTACAGCCACCTCAACACATAGCAGATTCTAATATGTCAGGATAGAATATATAGTAATTCCACTTTGACAAAAAATACACTTTGGTGGTGGTTGGGGGGTAAAAAAGATATTTCAGTTATGGGAAATCCCTCAAAGAACAAGAGCAATCTATCTCTGGTGAAGCCAGAAGCTCTGTTTACTGTGTTTTCCCATGCAATCACAGACTAAATCCACTAGAATGACACCACTTATGTACCCAATCACTGTAGCAAGTGATGGCAAATTTGTGTATAGGCATCATTCCAGGTGAGGACAGAGTGCTGCCAAACACAAGGCATTTCCTCTTCTTGAGAGCACACAAGAGCTCTATCATATATCTCTCTGTGTCTCGGTGGTCAGCCTGAGATTGTTCATCCCAACATGAACAACTACAAGGTCATTCTCATATTGTAGATACTTCATAGCCTGGAGGGCTCTGATGTTATCCCAAGTCTTAATGCCTAACAGAAAATTGATGGTTACCCTATCCTTCACAATATAGTCACCAATATGTAGAATATTTCTGGTACAATGGTTATCTGTCACCACAGACAATGTTTGTAGTATTTTATCTATTTTAAGTGTAGGCTCCATCTGCCTTAAGGACATAGACCTTTTAGCTGGTAATAACATCTAACTGTACGTGTCAATATGGTGGTAGTAGGAATATGTTCTTGTGTATCTACGTGAGTAGCAGGCTTAAAAGAGTATGACCCTACATGTGGATGAAGTAGTCTATCGTATGTCTTGGAGGACTAGCATATTATTAGTATTTATTACCTTAGTATATGGGGATTTATGTCCTTCAGATGAAACTGTAAAATGAGGCCCCATCTGCTGAGCTGGTGGTAACTCAAGTGGATGCAAAAGAGACAATGACACTTATGGAAAAGAGTTTGGGTCCTTTACTTAAAACACAGCATCATTTTACTGACATAAAATCAAATTACAAATTAACCCACTTTTATCACGCATCCAAAAATTCACATATTATATCTGCAATACATCACAAATATCGTACTATCACAGCTTCTCCACTTCAACCCTAACACCTTTTTGCAATAACCAAAATATTATTTTTAATATTAGCTTTATTCTACATTTTGTTAAAATTTCTTTTGTCCTTGCTTGCCACAGCTGAAAAATAAAAAAAAGATAAGTTATATACGTCATTTATTTTTCATTTCAATCCCACACACAGTAATATCCATAAACAGTATTCCCCATTTTAACATCCCCTAATAATTTCACAAAATCATACTTCAACTTATTCCACAAATCAATCACCCTGAAGATTCCAAAAAGAAAAAAAAGTCCCACTGTTTCTTATTACATTTCATAAAATTCCTTTCATACATTTATCAGTAGGTACTAGGCTATCTGCCTGAAGGCATTTACAAGCCTAGCTGGAATGTATTGGCTTTCACCGCCCCCTTAGATTAGTTCCCTGTGCCTCTGTCCAGCACAGCCACTGAAGTGATCCCCGGGGTAAACTTTCTGTTTCCCATCCACTCGTCAAGGTTTCTCTTGAAGAATGTTAGCTAGGAGCTCTGCCTAATGTAGATTAGAATCTTGTTTCAGAGCATGGGAAGTCTCTGGGACAGGAATCTATCCCTGCAGCACATTCTATTTATTGTTGAGCGTGTGGCTCGGGGGGGTGATATTGTTTTCTTTAGGTGGAGCATGTCCATCAATTCTGTGTTGGACATGGCCTTGTATGTCAGGCAGAGATCACCTCTGAGTAGGTGGTATGCAACAGAGTACAGCTGGAGTTTCTTCAGCTGAGCTGCATAGGCTAGTGATCCTCTTGGTGAGGTACTTCTGTGGTCTTTCCAGCTGTTGCAGGTGTTTTGTAAGGTACATCCCAAATGGGGCATTGTATTCTATGACAGGTCTGATGAGTGATGCGTAGAGGGGCACAATACCTCTTTTGATCTGGATGCAAATCCTTTTGTGATTAGGTGGGCCACACAAAAGGATTTTTCTAACCACTTTGGCAATGTGATTATCAAAGGAGAGATTACTATCTACTTGGGTCCCCAGATCCCTTATTACAAATTCTGTATTTAGGGGGCTACCACCTATGTGGTAGTTTGTGGGTACTTTGTTTTTTCCAAAGGGGATGACTATGTACTTTTTGGCATTTAGCTTGAGGCCATGGTTTTGACACCAGGTATCTGTCTCAGTGAGACCCTTTTGGAGGATGTCTGTGTCAGCTGGAGAGTCAATTATAGCCCTTAGTTTGCAGTAGTCTGCGAACTTGGTCAGCCATAGTTCTCCTGTGCTTGCCTGTACCAATGAGAAGTATATGCCGAACAGGCGGGGTCCTAGAACTGAGCCCTGGGGAACACCATTTGTAACCGTTTTAGAGTCAGACCTAGCTCCCGCAACTCTTACCATGTGGGTTCTGACCATGAGCCAGTTGGCAACCCATCTCGTGACATAGGGGTTTATGTTCAAGCTTGTGAGCTTGTCTATAATACCAGAATTGGGAATGGTGTTGAAGGCATTTGCGAGGTCTAGGTAGGCTGTGTGGACCACCTTTCCCTCGTCTATAGCCTTGGTAACTGTCTCAAAGAAGTCCACCAGGTTTAGGGAGGCATTACCTGCCCTTAACAAAGCCGAACTGGGTAGGATCCAGTGTTTGGAGGTTCCCAATATCTCTGTTAATGAGATCCATGATGATGCGCTCCATAGCCTTGCAGACCAAGCTAGTCAGGCTTATAGGGTGACAGTTTCCAGGGGCCTGTTTTGGCTCCACCTTTGTGCAGTGGAATAGCTGTTGCTGTGTGCCACTCTATGGGCATGTAGCCTGTGGAGAAGCTGAGTTTGAACAGTGTTGTTTAGGTGAGAGGTTAGTTCATCTTTGAGCTCATGTAGAACGCAGCCTGGGATACCATCCGGCCCACTGATGCTGTGTTTTTGGCTTTGGAGAGGGATGTTTTAACCAGTCTGTGATTTCTGGGGCACTACGTTCTTCTGGTATGGTTATGGGCCCTTTTGGGGGCGAGAGGGGGGTGAAGTTTGCACTGAATCTGTCTGCCAGGATGTTGGCAATATCGGTCGGTTCAGTGAATTTTGTGTCACTCTGCACTAACTTCGAGCAGATCTGAGAATTGCCACTTAGATTCTTGACATAGCTAAAGAATGCCTTATGGTTATCTTTGGAGTCTTTGGCAATTTTTCTTTCGAAGCTAGCCTTGGATGATTTTATGATCGTAGTTTCTTGCTGATACTGATCAGGGATGTCTTCCCTTCTTGGGATTTTACTCTTTTCTGTACTGGTTTCCTCCTTCTATTGTATAGCTTGTTTATGGCAGGGGTCCACCAGACTGGTTTCTTTTTCTTGGAGGAGTGAGTCTTGGTTTTGCTTGGGATAGCACAATCCATGCATTCTTGTAGTGCCCATAGAGTGCATTAGTAAAGGATTTTGCAGCTTGGGCAGCATTATGCTTTAGCATGGGGGCTTTGAAACTTTCCACCTCGGTCTTAAGTAATGTGAAGTTTGCTTTTGAAAAGTTTTTCACGGTGGTTTCTCTGACCAGGGGTGGGGGCATAATGTGGATATCCAGAGTGATTAGTTTATGGTCAGATCTAACCAGCGAGGGGTTGACCTCTGGTGAGGAACAGCGGTCGCCCATGTTGGTGATGACCAGGTCAAATATGTTGTCACCTCTGGTGGGGGTGTTGACCAGTTTTATCCAGGGCATTTGAGTTTATAAATTCTAGGAAATGTTGGGCAAGGGAGTTAGTACTTGAGTAGTTCTCCCAGTTAATGTTTGGGTAATTGAAATCACCCAATATCAGGGTGTTTGGTAGGACCTTTATGCTTCCCAGTGTTTCCAGAAATGCAGAATGGGGGTCCTGGGACATGGTGGGTGATTTGTAGCAAGTTACAATTTGAATTGCAGTTTTGCCCGTTGTTAGTTGCACGTGGATGATTTCTGAAGCATCTTGTTGTGCCACTAGCCTGGAGGTGTGGGTATCCTTGATGAATATGGATACTCCCCCACCTTTTGTATTTCGGTCCGGGTTTTGTGGCTGAAATGTATGGTATGAGTTGTAGCCTGGTAGTGCTGGGATGTCTCTGGAGCATTAAACCAGGTTTCTGTTACTGCACATATATCGATTTTCTTGAGTACGTGCATCTTGAGGTTTAGACTTCTGGCATTGAGTAGCGTTACCCTCAGTTTTTTGTTACTTGTGCTATTTACGGCGGTGGGTTTGTCTTTTGAGCCTTGCCTAAAAAAGGCACTATGGGGGTGGCAACAGCCTTGGCCAGTATTCAAAAGCCTAAGGGTGACAGGTAAAAGCTGTCTCTAGCGAAGCAGCATGGCTTGTCGGGCATGTCATACTAGGTTGACAGACACTGGATCCCCCCTGAATGACACCAGAAGCTTAGCCAATTGTTGAAATTGATAATTTTTTCTTTATACCATGGTATCAGTCTTGGGGAGGGCAGGATGCTACTCAGGGTCATACCAGTCTGGGCTACGTGATCAGAGAGCTCTTCCATGTCTCTTTTCATGTAGTCCAGGGAAGTACTGCTCAGGTCATTCACACCAACCTGGACAATGACAGAGTCATATTTGTACTTGTCCTGGAGTGACCAGAGTGCTTGTGTTATGTGGCAGATCCTTGCACCCGACAGGCAGCTAACAGTGACCTTCTCCTTGTTCAGCCTAGTGAGTGGGACGTTAGTGTGCCTGACTATAGAGTCACCTATTACTAGTGTGTTGGGTATGTTATTTTGCCTTAAGGGCTGTGATTGCATGGCACACTGGTTTTGTGACGTATGTATTTCATGGTTTGTGTTGGGGGTGGAGGTTGCTTGGATGTCTGCTTTGGAGGTCTGTTGCTTTCGCAGATTTTTTTTAGAGCCTCCGAGTATGTTTTTGTGTATTTATGTATGTTTTTTGCCGATGCTGGATTCATAGGTCTATGTGAGACTGGTGGTGTGATACAAGTAATTCCCTTCTCCTCTTGACTCTCTGGTCCAGTAATGAGTTGAGAGAGCTTAGCCTCCAGTTTGGCTGTATAATTGCATCTCTCGCATGTATTAGTGTTTGGTGGTAGGAGGAGAGGGTTGTCTGTGTACAAGAAGCAGTTGTAACATTGCCTCAATATGCCCAGATTCACCAGTTGGACCGGAGAGTACACCTGAAACTGCCCTTTGGACATGCCTGGATAGGTACAGTGAGCTGTTTTACTGATAGGTCGAACAGAGAGGGGTCTAGTGCTAAGGTTTATTAGTGCTTGCTGAGAAGTGAATGGTTTGAGTGCTTTAGTTGAAAGTTTGTCTAGTTCCAAGGGAAAATTTAAAGAGTAGACTTTGTGGAGCTGGGAATAGTTATACCCTAGCTAATTGGCGCTGCCTGGCACGCAAAACCATGCTAATGCGGGTTTTATAGCAGGGAAATTAAAGAGATAGAAATTAGCCCAAAATGGCCAATAAAATATTAATTTCTGGGCTGAAACCACTCCTCCAGGGACAGATAGGCTGCTCAAAGCTCCCCTCTCTCACAGGTAAACAGAGAAACTTCCTTTTATCCAAGTAAGGTATGGGCAAACACAGAAACTTGTAACACAGCCCTGAATTCAGCACTAACCTGAAAACTGGACTAAACTAGCTTAGAAAGGCGGAAAAACAAGTATTTTTTTTTTCAGAAAATAAAGCAGATAAATCAAAAAAAAACACTTTAAATGCACAGAAATGGCTATCACACTTGAGTGTGTAGCCTACAACAGTTAAACAGGTAATTTAAACACAAAATTTGTTAAAGTGCAGGCAGTAAAATAAGTACAATATGTAGATGAAACAAGCTTTTTAAATCACTCACAGCTTTAGATTTCATATCACTTTTACAGTTAACTTTTTAGTCATTAATAACCACAATAAATCTTGCCCTTCTTCTCATCCTTTAAAATCTATTTTTTTCTACTCAATTGTCCTTCTTATTTATAGCTATGTCCAAAGTGTTCCAAATATCAACATAAAAATATTGTATCACAATTTCCTCATACCAATTTTTCTCTTTTACTCTACCTTATCAATTTCTGTTTTCCACCCTCTTATCTTTGTTTCCCATTCCTTTATTTCTCCTTGCCATTTACTCCTTACCTGTTTCCCACTTTGTATTTCTTCTCCTAATTCCCAATAGTTTTTGTTCCACTTTGGAAAAACTTCTTTACTTCTTGTATTGCATTATTTTTAAAATACACTATAAACATAAGGATGCTAAACAACTGGATTTTTTTTTAATTTAGACTTCCTTTTCCACCTTATCTAGGTTTAACTAGGTTCAACCTTGAACCTTAAATAATGCAAATATACTTATAGCAAAATTTTCCCATTACACATGGAAACATTACAACTGATCCTAAATAACCTACTGTGTTGGTCATATACACTTTTTTCCTAAAACTTAATTTAACTGATCTCCATGAACTACTTATTTCTTTTATTTCATCTAAAAAAATCTGGTATTGGTTCTTAAAAACATTATAATTCACAAACACTATTCCTAATATTTCAATATCCTTCCTATTAAAATAAATTCCTGCTACTTTAATTCCTTAATTCTCTCCAAATCCTTTGCTCTTCTCTAACATTTAATCATATATATTCCTCCATTTTAGCTACTTCTACCATGTATTTTTTACTACATCAGCATATACCATACATAATAGCACTTCTACTTATTCTTTATATTTATAATTCTCTATTTCTGGTCCTTCATTTATTTTTACTGACACTGGTTTTATAATTAACACAAACATAAAGCTACTCAGTGGGCACCCCTGCCTCATTAGGCTTTGAATTTTAATTCCCTTTTTCACCCAAACATTTACAATTACACTCGCTACATTATTTCATATGCTGCATTTACAACACTTCCGATCTGTCCATCAATCCCATATTCCTCCAGCATTTGCTATAACTGACATTTATCAATATTACCACAGGCCTTCTCCACATTATATCCTATGATTCTAACATCTTCCATTTTTTCTTTAATACTACATACCACTTATTTTATAATCATTAACATTTCTCTAATCTTCCTTTAATGCAGTATACCTCTTCTTTCCACACCCCATATAATACCATCTGTAACCTTACTTGCATTATTTTCAACATAGTTTTATAATATGTAATTATTAATGTGATTGACCCTCAGTTTTTTTTAAGTCCTCTCTATTCCCTTCCTTCCAGACAAGCTTAATCAAACCTTCTGAAATATTTTCATCAGCAAACCCTTCTACTTTCCAATCATTAAAAAAACTCACAAACACCTTCTTGCTCTTTCTCTACCTCTATAACGCATCTAAACCTGGTACAAACTTACCATTTACCCTTTTTAAGTATATTTTATCATTCTTCCACTGATTTTTAATTAATTTTCTTTATAGATAATACTTCTGTTTTCCATTCATTTTTTCACTTTCCTAATTCCTCTATTTCTTTGGAAGATTCAGCACTTCTTTTTCAATTTCTTTTTGTCTCCTATTTCTCCACTCTGTTTTTACTCCTTCAAAAATTTAAATGTGAGCCCAATTTAAGTGATTTATTCCAAAAGATGTTTTCTTAGTGTAAGTGATGTACTTCAGTGCAAGTCCTACCTATAAACAGGCATATGCCAGGGCCAGATTCCAAAAGACTTATTGTGAGATCAGGTCTTTGGAATTTGGCCCAGTCTCTAACAGTTTTTCTTAAAACATGCAAGACATTTTCCTTTCTACCCTGTGTTAAAAACTGTTGTCTTTTAAATAATTCATTCAGCTTTTTTTTATTTTGCTGAAATAATTTTCTTTCTTTTTTAATATATTCTGTATCATCTCCCTTCATCAAATCTATCATATATTCTGATATATTTTAAAATTACTTTTATCTTCTCTAACATTTCTGTTTCCTCGTATACTTTTCTAAACTTTTTCTTATATTCTATCCATCATCCTGTCCAACTACCACACAAATCTTGTAGTAAGAGGATCCTTTCATAACTTTTTTCTTCACTTACAGATTCTTTTAATAACTTTATTTTATTTATTTAATTTAACATTTATTTACCAGGAAAGTCTGACAGACAGAGCCCATTTTTAGTGGAGGACCAGGGAGAAACACTCCAGATGCCATGTCTTTGGAATGTGGGAGAATAATGCAGTACTCAGAGGAATCCCACACAAATGAGAGGGCTTGGAGACTCTGCACAGAAGGTCTTCCAGCCAAGAATCAAGCCGGAGAACCTCTTGCTGGTTGGTGACAACACTAACCTCTGCACCACTGTGCCATTCCGCTGTTCAATTTCTTAATCTCCTTACTCTGTACTTTGTTTATGCTTACTGCTGCCCAAATTCTCTCATGATCTAAAAATTCTGCCTTTGCTCTCCCTCTCTTGTTTTCTTCTGAAGTATCTGAAAACATAACATAAAACTAATGCTCTTGTATCCTTTACTAATAACATTGCTCAAGTCAGGGATAATAGCAAAATAGGATCAGCCCTCTTTCTGGACCTGTCAAAAGCATTCAATACCATATCTCATACCATACTTCACCATAAACTCTCCAACCTAGGCTTCTCTAACTTCATCACCTCCTAGTTCTGTGATTACCTCACTAATAGACACCAGGCTATTAGATGGAACTCTTCCTACCCCCCCCCCTTTCTAGCAGTTAGGACAGGGGTCCCACAAGGATCAATGGTGGGCCAGCTCCTCTTCAATGTATATACCAGTGACCTTTTCTCATCCTGCCCCCAATCCAATCTTATTCAGTATGCTGATGACTCGACCATCAACTCTGCTGAAAACATAGTAAACCTTTAATCCCTTACACAAAACTCACTCCACTCAATTGAAAACTGGCTACAATCCAACCAACTCCTTCTAAATGCAAGCAAAACTAAGCTACTACTTTTCCTACCTAAAAATATGGAACAAGCAAAATAGAACTTTTCCATAATATCCCTTAATGGAACTAAAATTTCTGTTGACACCCAAACAAAACTCCTTGGAGCAATAATTGATGATGAACTTAAATTCAACCATCACATTCATAGCTCAATAAAAAAAAAAAAAAAAAAAAAACTAGGTCTGCTTTACTGTCACAAAAGCTTTCTTCCCTGTGCATCCAGGCCATCCCCTGCCCAATCCCTGCTTCTACCATCCCTACTCTGGCCTTCACCTATTCTTACCCCTTCTACAGAGTAACGTAATATCCAAACTAGAAACCACATATAACAAAGTAGCCAGATTTGCTGCAAATCAACCTTACAAATCCCATCACTGCCGCTCATTAAAGGCTTTACACTGACCTGAATTTTCCAACTTAGTGCCTCAATCTCAATTCCTTATAGCCCACAATATACTAAACAATCCTAAATCCTGCCCATCCCTTGCAAATTCCCTTGACACTTTATACTCCTCAATGCCAACTAAGAAGTATTAATCAATACTTTCTTGAAGTTCATAAGCCAAACAAAACCTTTGGGAAAATACTCTATTGTCACTCAGTTGCAAAAAATTGGAACACACTCCCTTTAGCCCTTAGACTACTTAAAGACAAAAATGCCTTCAAGAAACAGCTTAAATCTTTTTTCCAATCAAACTGGATATGTTCATGCTCTAAAATAATACCAAAGAAACTTACAGGGATAACCTAACTTAACCATATCACTTCTAGCTCTCTCTCTCTTACTACTACCTACATATTTTTCCATCATATTCCATACTAGTTAGCTCATGTTACACTCAGTTCCGATAATTCCTTATTACTGTTCTTTAATTTATTTAGTAACTTCCAAAGTTAACACAACTTTATCTGTATATTTACTTACTTCATACCTAATACCTTGGTTCAGCAATGTATTGACCTTAGTCTTACCATATTTCTGTTTAGTTTCTTGACACACTACATAAACATTTCCATATATGTATTGTATTGTATTTCTAGCCATCCTATATATTCCTTCATTGCATGTTATGTAATTACTTCAGAAGTATGTATACTTGAAATGTGATGTGTTTATCTTTGTTCTTACTATTTGTTTTTTTGGGAGTTTTTCTCCTTGGGTCTCTGCTGAAAAAGGGCTTCTAAGAACCCAGACAGACTAACCCGGTTAACAAATGTAAAAATAAATAAATAATAAAATAAATAAGACAGATATAGACCAACATATGTACACTCTCATTCTTTCCCCACTTTCATTTCTCCTATTTTTAATACTTTTAACTTCTTCACATTTCCTTCTTTGCTTTCTAATACAATTAAACTCTCCTGCCATAATATAAATATTTACTACCACATATGGTTTGATTTAGTTAATTAAATTCTTTCTTTCATCTTAGTACATACATATACAACAATTATTCTAACTTTGACATCTTTATTTCTAATATTCACTAACGATACTCTCTCAGTCTTAAAAATATCATAATCCAAATTTTTTAAAGTATCTTTCTTAGATGATATATCTATATATCTATCTACACAAATTCCACCCCCTTCACCCCATAATTTAACATACTGTTCTCTTTTTTCTGAACTAACAAACCTTCCATCTTCCAAGCAAATATTTGCTTCTACTCTGTTACACTACTGGTAAACCATAATCCTTCTCGCATCATTGACTATACTAAGCACATTAAGGGAAATTATTTCTAAACTATCATTTCCCTTTCTGCCTCTCTTACTTTTTTTTTAATTTTTATTTTCCTATCTCTTACCCCCTTTTCCAATTAAATTTCACTTGTTCTCATCTATACCTCTTTCCATCCTCACTATCTTCTCATCTATAATCCCCTTTAGTTTTACTCTTACCAAGGGGAATACCTACCCTCTATTTTAATTTCTCCTTCTTTTAAATATCTTTCTTTTTACTTTTTATCCTCTAATCACCTGCTCCTTCATTAGAATGCTGGCCTTGTTCATTATCAGAAATAATTTCATTTCCACTGTTATTCTGCTGTATTTTTACACCGCCCTTATATTTTTATTTTTCTCATGATCCATCCAAAAATTACCCATCTTTTTATACTTATAATGTCATGCAATGCAATATTTTGCTGCATGTCCTGTCTCCCCACACTGTAAACATTTCTCTTATCACATTTCCCAACCAAATGTTGTAACCCACCAACAAAAAAAAAATCAACTTTTAGTTTGGTCTAATATCTAAGCACCCTCCAATACCATTAACATCAATAGCACTTGAAATATGGATAAATTTACTATTCTCTATTTTTAACAATACATTCCCACCCCCAATCTGTATCCCTTCGTTATCAATAACTTTCACAATCTCATATACATTCTGACATTTTTTTAAAAGTACTTCAAAGTCCTGAATTGTGCAAAAACATTTTTCTTCAGCTCTCTTTTATAAGCAAAAAATACAAAATTATTTCATGGAAATATATTAGGTTTATTTTCATATTCCTTCAATAATTTTTCCATTTCCTCCCCAGTCTCAAAATAATGTCATAAAATGTCTCTTTCCCCAACAACATAAACAATCTCACATCTGTTGCCCTTTTACCTAAGTGCATATCCACATTTTCCATATATCATATCTACTTACTGGCTTTTCACTTTTAGATTGTAGTCTTACTGTGTATTTCCTCATCTGCTTGCTCTAATTTTTATTTTTGGAATTATTTTTTGTTTCTGCTACAACAGCCATTTAACTCCTCTTTCAGTTCCTCTCTCCTTTCCAGTCTCTTAGTTATGAACTGATCATTCATTTTCGAATTCTTCCATTTTGTTCACATCTCCCCACAAAGCTTCTTTCCCATCTACCAGTTCATCTTGTAAAATCAATCATGTAGTACTCCATCCTGCAACCATCCCGACTGAAGGGTTGTAACTTCAATCTCTTTTCCATGTGAATCTAATACTTCAGTGTTCTTACTTCCCACAAATAATTCCTACTGAAATAACATCTCAGAATCTACAGGCAGTCTTGCTCACTTCTCTCTCTCTCTGTTTTACTTTACAACTTGCACATCTCCATGTTGTGACTCAGATGTTCCCTCTCAGCTGTCACTGCACTAAGAATGGGGAAACTCAAATCCTCTCTACAGACAAGTAGGGGTTCTTTATTGAAAATCACAACTTTACATTATTTACAATTATTTTCACTTTCCATTTACAATATAATACAATCTCACATACTTTAATTATTACCCCTACCTTTTTTCCAAAATGCCAAAAATGTGCCCTCTTCAAAATTTCAGATAATCATTTTCCATTAAATTTCATTTCATTCAGTTTCTCGTTCCATACTATCCATAAAATATAGAACATGTTTATCAACTTATTTCACCTTTTTTCATTTTCTATTACTATAATACCCACATTTTAACATATTCACATTTAGTGTTAAACATTTGTAAAACATTTCAATATCTTATTTTCACATATTTCCTTCCATAATTCTTTCACTCTATTACAATTCAAAAAAACATGTTCTGTTGTTTTAACTTCCCCTCAGTAATTCCACACCCTCTCTTGTATTTTCATATGGTATGTTAGGCTTAAATGGTAACTTACTTATTGTTAGTCTCCAGAAAAATCATTACATTCATAAATCTTTTATACCATCCAAATCAATCTCATTTAATAGCATTTATTTTTTTTTTTCATTTTCTAAGTGCTTCCATGGGGAAATATAATATTGTTCATTTATTATATTCAGATACCATTCTTTTTTGGAGTTTTTTTCCCTATATTTTTTACATTCAATTTCCATAAAAAATTTTGTTTTGGTACTCTTTTATATCTTCATTTATGTACATTTTCCATCTTTTCCTTGAGCCTATCCTTTCTCAAAAATCCTTATATTTATCTTTCATTATAACATTTATTAAATCACTATTCTCTTCTTTCAATCCTATCAAAGCTTTATATAGATTCAAGGAAGCTGCATGTTGTTGTTGTCTTTTGGCTTTTCCCGGTTAGGGGTCACCACAGCGGAACTCCGGTCTCCTAATGATTGGCAGTAGATTTTCACAGTGCTGAGTTGCCAGCTCGATGCCCAACCTTCAACGAAGGCACGCCCATTCACGCACGTCTTTCGGAACACCACTCAACCCACGGGGAGGACATGCAGACTCCACACAGAAGGCACTCCCCACACACTAGCTGAGAATCAAATGGGAGAACCTCTTGCTGTGAGGCAACAACACTACCGCTGCACCACCGCGGAATATGAACAATCTAATTAATCCTAGTCTCCCTTCTTTAAAATACAAAATCCATATTTTAACTGGATTAACCTTGATCTCCATATAAATGTTAACACAATAGACATTACCTCTTTCTCATACCTTGACTGAATTATATATACACTTGTTAAATAAGCAATTCTAACCAAAAGGATCGATTTTATTAAATATACTTTTTTTCCTACATGCCAGTTTATAAGACTTCCAAAACCTACATCTCTCTCAATTTTTGTATAGTTTTCTCTCGCTGTTTCTCTTTATGTATACTTGTTCCAAATATTATCCCCAAAATATCTGTGACCTCATCATTAGAGTGAACACTTTCTATATTACCAATTAACTCAATCCCTTTACTTTTATGTATATTTATAAATAAACCAATCACTTTTAAATACCAATTTAATTTTTCAATTCCCTCTTCCATCCACTTCTTATTCCTAGTAATTAAAACTATAGCATCTGCATTAATAATAATTAATAGAATTTGTATTCCTTTTATCTTGTATCCTGCCATTTTCAAACTTTACTCATCTTAACAATCACATTCATACCTAATGCAAATAAAATGCTACTTGCCAGACATCTCTGCCTTATTCCACATTCTAATTTTATTTTTCCACTTAATCAATCATCCATTTAATATTACTCTCACATTATCGATTTCATATACCAACATAATTATTTTATTTTGTCACTTGTATTATAATCTTTTAATATAGCCCATAAACATTCATACTGCATTCTGTCATATGCTTTATTCAAATCTCTACCACAACTTTAGTTTTAATCCTTTTAGTTATAACCTTTTTATGTATAATGTCATCTATCACTTCTCTCATTATCCATAATAAATCTTGACTTCCTTTCCCTTTCTTACCACAAATCATATATTCTAGCAATTTATCTACTTTATTTCCTAGTCTTTTTCCTATTATACCATGACCCCCCATTAATATTCCAAAACGTGCACGCTGATTGGCCAGCGTGCACGTTGTAAATCGACTTATACTAATGGAAAAAGGTCCGGTCGCCCGGACTTTTTCCATTAGTACAAGTCTTTTTTTAAAACACTGTCTCTCTATGTTAAAAGAGTTTAACATAGCGACACAGGTTTAAAAAAAGCAACGGAGATCTCCGTTGCTTTTTTTAAAGCTGTCTCACTATGTTAAAGGAGTTTAACATAGCGAGACAGCTTTAAAAAAAGCAACAGAGATCTTGCTTTCTCCGTTGCTTTTTTTTAAAACCTGTCTCGCTATGTTAAATGGGTTTAACATAGCGAGACAGCTTTAAAATAAGCAACGGAGATCCTTATAACCTCAAATATTTTTTTCTTGTGCAATCACTCTCTCCTTTATCATTCTTCAATTTTCTTATTATTCTCTTATTTTCTTTTATCTTATTTAAATACAGACCCACCTCTCTTACACCACTGCTTATATAGCATTTTCTTAATCCTCCCCATATTAATTTCATATATTTTCTTATTTCTTAACACCTCTCAAAATACTTTCTGACTTACCCATATTTTAGTTTCTCTCTCCTTCTCCTTACAGCTTGACATTTCAAAAACACCTTTTATATTCTTCTGTTTATCTTATGCACCAACTCATTCAGTTTTCTGAGAAAATGCTCAACTCTACATGATCTTTCCATAACTGATTAAGTTCTAGTCTGTCTTCTTCATCTATTTCTTTTTCACTTAATCTCTTAATATCTTTACTTATTCTTATATATCCTTCCTTTTTCTGCACTGCT
>NC_056751.1:359893102-360043102 GCF_019279795.1 Protopterus annectens
TGACGATGGAGGAACGGAAACCAAATTTGTCGAGGCCAATAGGGGGCAATGAGAATCATTTTGGCTCTCAAAACGGTGGCTTTCTGGAGTACTTGAGGAATCAAAGGAAAGGGAGGAAAGGCATAAAGAAGTCCCTGGGGCCAATCCTGGGTAAGAGCGTCTCTGGGGGGATGGCCTGGCAGTGGGAAGAGAGAGAAGAAGTCTGGGCATTTGCTGTTTTGGGGAGTAGCAAAAAGATCGCAACATAGGCGGCCCCATTCTAGAAAAATCTCCTCCACTATAGATTGTTTGAGAGACCACTCGTGAGGCATGAGAATAGCTCTGCTCAATCTGTCCGCTAAAATGTTGGTTTTCCCAGGGATATGCGTTGCTACCAGAAACCGATGAGAGGAGATCGCCCATTGCCAAAGTCTGAGAGCTTCTCGACACAAGGTGTAGGACTTGGTTCCGCCCTGTTTGTTGATATACCATACTACAGACATGTTGTCCGTGTGAACTGCAATTGTTCCCAAAGGAAGAAAGTCATTGAGGGCTTGCAACGTTAAAAGCACTGCTCTCATCTCTAGGACATTTATGTGCAGGTGGTATTCGAACGGTTGCCACATCCCATGAACCATCCTGCCCTGATAATGACCCCCCCCCCCCACCCAATCAGGGAGGCGTCCATAGTGACTGTGGCTACCAGGGCCGGGGATACAAAGGGTCTGCCCTGATGAATCTGGGGAGAAGAAATCCACCAAGATAGGTGGTTTTTGCAAGCTTGTGTCACCAGGATCTGGTGACGCATGGGAAGTTATTGGTAAGACCACTGGGTGAACAACATCCATTGAAGAAGGCGCATGTAGAAGCGGGCCAAGGGAAGAAGAGTAATGGACGCTGCCATGAGGCCCAACACTTTCAGGACCAGTCTGGCTTGCACCTTTTTGCTGGCAAGAATGATCCACACGTGACTTTGGATATCTGAGATTCTTTGGTCTGTGAGGGTTGCTGACATCCAAACAGTGTCTAAATTTGTGCCTATTAAAGTAATAGACTGGCAGGGCGACAAAGAGGATTTTTCGTAGTTGATCGAAATTCCTAACTGAGTGCAGAGATTTAGGGTGTAATCCCTGGCTTGGAGAAGTTGATGCCTGGTGGTGGCTGAAAGGAGTCAGTCGTCGAGATACGGAAACACCTGGAATCCTAGACGTCTCAGGTGAGCCGTGACCACTGCCATACATTTGGTGAACACTCTGGGGGCTGTAGTGAGACCAAAGGGCAGGGCTCTGAATTGAAAATGACTGGACCCCAGCCGAAAGTGGAGAAACCTTCTGGAGCGTCTGTGAATTTTTATGTGATAGTACGCATCCCTGAAGGTCTATTGAGCACATCCAGTTGTCTTTGCCCAGGAAGGGCAAAACTGATTGAAGTATGACCATTCGAAATCTCATCTTTTTCACAGACCTGTTGAGTCTGCTGAGGTCCAATATTGGTCTCCAATCTCCCATCTTTTTGGGTACCAAAAAGAACCTTGAGTAGATTCCGGGCTCTGAGTGGTCTGTTGTAACTGGCTGAATGGCCCTTTTGTGTAGAAGCTTTGATACTTCTAACTTTGCGATTTCCCTTAGACCGGGTGACACATCTGGAAGGGAATTTTTGCGAGTAAAGGGACTTTCCTCGAAAGGAATTCTGTAACCCTCGGATATGATCGACTGTACCCATCTGTCTTGTGATAGGGAACGCCAGGCTTGTGGGTACAGCGATAATCTTCCCCCGACTGCCTCCAAGGATGGACAGTCGGGCAACACCTCAGAGATGCTGGAAGGGCTTGTCAGAGAGAGGCTCTCTGCTTCCCTGGTTTTGTGGACCCCCCCCTGCCTCTAGGGCGGCGTCTATTATTATTACCCCCTCTGCCTCTAGGGGTAAACTGACCACGTGTATCCGGCGTGACTCCTTGGGATTTGCGGAACCACATCTTTCCACCCTTCTGTCCCTTGGGGTAAGGTCTAGAAGGGGTGGAAAAATGGACCCCTACGGCAGAAAGAGTCTTGCCGTCCTGCTCACACCTGGTCAATGTATCCTTCACTTAAGGACCAAACAAAGTTGACCCATCAAAAGGAGAGTTTGTGAAGGACGCCTTGAAGGGATCTGCAAAATTACAGAGCCGCATCCAGGATTGACGTCTCAGAGCCACTCCTGTACCTGCGGCTCTACTCGCTCCATCTGCTGCATACGAAATCAGCCGCATGGAGGAGTTGGTTATGGAGTTAAGGATTCCTAGCTGAGAAGGAATCTTGTCTTGTGCCCCCGGAGCTGCAGGATCCTGTACTACTTCACCTAGTTCTTTAAGGATGTCCCTTTGGAGTCTGGTGAAGTGACACAAATAGTTCAGCGAACGCATGGCAAAGGTCGCTGAGGAGAACATCCGCTTACCATACCTGTCCATGGTCCTAGAATCCTTGTTAGGAGGATGGACCGGTACGGAAGGATCTGCAAGTTCCTTTTTAGTGGCGGCCGCCACCACCATGGCATCAACAGGGACACCTTTTGTAAGGAATTGCTGTTCAGAAGGGGCTGTAATAAATTTAGAAGGCCTCCTGGGAACTGGCTCTACGGAATCAGGAGAAGCCCAAGCCTTTCGAGCAATTATCTGCATGAGGGGGCCAAAAGGCAGAGACACCCAGGAGGTGGAGGGTCGAGAACCAAACGCCTCTAGGTATACCGTCTCATCATTGGAGGGATTAATGGAGGGCCAGTTTGCCCTCTGTTTCAGGAGTTCTAGGATGTCTGAAAAGGAGACATCCTCAGAGGGGGATCTTGGGGATCCCTCCGACTCATCTAAGTCGGTATCCGAAGTGATAGGCTCAGGGGAGTCCAGGTGCTTCCTCTTACAAGTCCTCTTGCGCGGAGGATCTCCTGACGGATCAGGAGAATCCTCGGAAGAGGGGGTTCCTCCCAGTGGGGAAACCTGAGGCGGTGGATCTCTCGGTCCGGGAGCAAGAGAGCGGGAAGAGATATCAACAGGCACCGTAGAGGGAGGAGCTAAAGGAATAGACTGCTGACTGAGCCCAGGGGCCAGCACACTCATCACCTCGAAGGCTCCCCTCTCCCAGGGAGATCCGAGAGAACCCGTTCCGAAGAAACTGGGACTCCCGGGCCCACCGAAAGGGAAGGCTCTGAGGCAGATGTCGGAGCCGAGCTCACCAAGGCCGAAGCTCCAAGGGGAAGAGTGGGGTCGGACAAGGGTCCGATGCCACTCACCCCCTCGGAGCAGACCAGGGAAGCCCGGCCACCGAATCCCTCCAAGGAAGGTCTCGAGGAGGAGATAAGAGTAGATGCTGAAGGCGCAGAAGGGGGAAGTATCTGGCCCTCAGCCATAGCAGAAACTATTCCCGTAGACTCCAGCTCCAAACTCTGGGGTAGAGTCGAAGGAGGAACTTGAAGAGGGTGTGGACTAATAGTCGTCTGTTGAGACAGACTATGAAGCATTTGGGCTAGTGCCTGTGATTTTAATAATCTGCTTACCACCCTCTCTAAATCATGGTCTGACAACCTGGAAGACCTAGATGATCTGCTCTGATGGCTCTGCTCCGAAAGAAGAGGTGAGGCCGGAGCCGACAGTATCGGTTCCAAAGAGGGAGACCTGGACCTCTTCCTCGAAGGAACCATCGGAGCCGATGAAACCATGGAACCAGACGGAGCCGATAACTTTTCGGCTCCGAGTGCAGGTATAGATGTATCGGCTCCAGCCGGAGCCGATACAGGCAAAGAAATCATGGTGTCGGAGCCGGTCGGCACCGACATCGAAGCCTGAGCCACATGGATGTCGGAGCCAGTCGGAGCCAACACCAAAGTGACCTTCAAAGTATCGGCACCGATAGCTATCGGTGCCGATGATTTCTCCAAGCTAAGATCGGCTCCAGCCGGAGCCGATCTCGACTTGAAGGAGTCGGAGCCAAGGCCGAAGGCTTAGGTACAGAAGCCTGGGCCTTGGTAGTCTTAGAGGGCTTACCCAGAGCCGATTTTGCCGGGGAGCCCTCCGGTTTAAGAAGTCCTCTTAAAATAAGTTTGTTCCTCCTTTCCTGCAGGACTCTCTGGCTAAAAGAGTGACAAATTGCACAGGAGTCCTGCAGGTGGAGAGGTCCCAGGCAGTATATACAAGAAGTGTGACCGTCTGTCAGAGACATCTTCTGACATCACAAGTCACACTTCTTGAAGCCTGAGACCCTCTGTTCTTTAGACATAGTGCTTTCCAAACAAACACTACACACACAGTCCCGAACCAGACAAACTAAAGTTAAAGTATTTAGAAGTAAAAACTCTCACACACACACCCTGACGGGGGGGGGGGGGATGGGAGGGAATTAAGGCCTGACTAAAAAAGTAAAGAAGGAAATATAAAGTTAGTCAGAAAAAGCCTCACAATTATCTATAAAAGATAGAATTTTAAAGAAAATAGAAAATTTTTCTGATTGGGGGCTAAAAGTTTAGTAATAATAAACACTTACCAGGAGCTGGTAAAAGGAGGACCTCATCAGCGAAGCGGCAAACGAGATCTGGGTACTTACCGCCTTGCATCATGGGATATGGGGCTGCCTCGAGCTGGTAAAAGTGACTCTCGAGCTTAGCAAGTGCCGAGTCGGAGCCGAGGATCGGCTCCGAACCCATCAAGCATGAATGAAGACGAGATTGACAACTTAACATCTAAGTTTAGCTTTTTCAAAAACTTATAACTGCTATGTGAAAGTGCTGCATTTTTACATTAAAAATATTAAATAGTGTTGAACTGGTGTTTAGAATTGAGAGCTTCATACATTTTTATTTATTAAATTACATACTTTCCATATATAAATATATGGAGTGTGTATGTGATAAGTGTTTCACTGACAAGTTGACATCCTCCTGCTTTGGAAAGGCATTTATGAGTAAATTTGTTGGGACTGGGCCCTCATGTTATATAAAAAAAGAATTTACCGGGCCTCTGTCTCACAAAGGTTGAGAACTGTTCTATATTATGTTCACATTCCTGCATCTGCTCTTGCTCTCTGACTTCTATATTTTCTTCAAAATTTACCCATACATGTCCAGTTTACTCACATTTTTAACACATTATGTCACATTTCTTAGCTTCGTGCCTCAGCTTACCACAAATAAAACATTTTCTTTTGCTACAACTGATGATTAAATGATCTTTTCCATAAAAAGCATGTGTTTGGTTGTCCCCTATGTTTAGCAAAACCTCTGTTACCTTCTATATTTATCAAGCTTGGAATATGTATGACTTTTTTCATTCTCCATTTTCAAAATTATACCACATTCCCATTCCCAGTCCATAAATCTCTATCATCATGGATTTTTGTAGTGTCCATAACATCTCTACATAAAGTCTTTAAATATACTTTTAACACCTCTTTCTCAAATTCAGTTTGAAATTGCACAACCATCCTCTTTTTGGTCTTTCTATTAAATGTTGTGTACTGCATATGAGTTCCAAGGATTACAGTTTTTCTTAATCTCAAATTGCTCTAAATTTTTTTTCTATGTACTATCCTGTTTCAAACAAAATGTCACAATAGGTTTAATACAGAGCACTTACAAGCCTAGCCATATTCACAAAGGTAAGGGCATATGGTAGTTAATACCAACTTCCTATGCCCAGCAGGGACATGGGCACCACCCTAGGAGTAAACTTGCAGTCACTCATCCATTTATGTAGATTGTGCTTGAAGAGGGTCAGGGAGGGGGCTGTGTTTCATGTGAACTGGAAGCTTGTCTCTAGGAGATGTATCTATCTCTCCAGCATGACCTGTTCATGTTAGAGGCTAGGTTAAGATCATTGGAGCAAGTGACCCTCCTGTAGTTTGATTTACAAATGTGTAGCATTTCCATCAGGGCCAGATGAGAGACTGCCCTACAATCCAGGCACCTGTCACACCTTTGTAATCTGTAGGAGACAGAATACAGTGACAGGGCTTTCAAGTCTTTCCATGTAAGACTTGTTTTCTGTACCCTGTAATTTCTGGGTGAGAAACCTCTGTGATCTCTCCAGTTGTTGCAGGTGTATTGCACTCAATTACTGGTCTGATGATGGCCAAGTATAATGGAATAACAAACTTATATCTAGATGCAATGCCTTTACTTATAATGATGTGCCACATAGAAGGATTTCCTTATTAATGTGGATATGTGGTGGTGAAAGTTCAAATTGCTATCAACCCGAGTACCCAGATCATGTATCACTGGGTCTCCACATAGGGGGAGTGACGTCAATAACGTAATTAGCAGGGATGTCAATTTTCTCAAAGGGTATAATAATGCATTTTTTGCATTTAGCTTTAATCCATGGCTTTGGCACCAATCATTTGTCTGTGTTAACCCTGTCTGCAGTATATTAATATCATTGGGGACTTGATGATTGCTCCCAATTTGCAACGGTAGTAAACTTGGTCAGTCACAGGCCATTAAAATTTGCCTGGACGTATGAGAAATAAATTCTCAACAGTAAGGAGCCCAGCACAGAGTCTTTTGGTATGCCACTGGTGACTGGTCTTTTGCTAGAGATGAAATCACCTACTTTGAAAGTATGTGCCCTGTTGGTGAGCCAGTTGGTTACCTATCTGGTAATGTAGGGATAATTCCCAATTGGGGGGGATTGTGTCAAATGCCTCGACTAGGTCAAGATAGGCAGTATGCACTGCCTTTTCATCGTCCAAGGGCCTTGATGACTTTCTCACAGAAGTCAACCATGTTTAAAAGGCATAATTTACCTTTAATGAATCCGAACTGGACTGGGTCCAGACTTCAGAGATTATGGACCATATTAACAAGGACATAGGTAATCATTTTTCCATGGCCTTGCAGATGAGGCTAGTCAAGCTTATGGGCCTATAATTCCCAGGGTCAGTTGATGGTCCTCCTTTGTGCAGAGGGATTACTGTTGCTGTCCTCCATTCCACTGGAACACAGCCAGTTCTCAGGCTGCAGTTAAACAGGGATCCAAATGAGCCTGCTAGGTCAAGTTTTAAGTTATTTAAAAGTCAACCTGGGATACTGTCTGGTCCCAGTGATGTCATTTTTTGGCCTTGGAGGGCGCTGAGATGACATGTTCTCTTGAGATAACAGGCTGAGGAAAGTTGGCAGGTATACTTTCGGGGGCGACTGGAGGGAACAGGGGGTGAAACTTTCTCCAAATCCATCAGCTAGCATGTTGGCTATTACCTCCAGTTCAGTATGGGTGGTGTCATCCAAACCAGTTCCGATTAAAGCTGAATATGCCCTTTTAGATTTTGGATGTATTGAAACAATGCCTTGTGATTATCCGTAACTAGGAAGGCTATTTTTGCTTTGTAATTAGCTTTGGAGGACTTGACAAGATCTCTAATTTGTTTGTTTGTTTAAGCTAGAGAGGGATTTCTTCCTTTGTTGAGCTAGTTCACTCTTGTTCTTGTACATTAATTTCTTTCTCTTGTTGTACAGCCTGTTTGTACTAGGGGTCCACCAGGGTGACTTTTTTTTTTTTTTTTTTTTCTCAAAACCTGGTTTCAGTCTGGTCAGGTACAGCTGATTCTATACAATTCCTTAAGGGGTTATACAAGGAATTGATGTACATCTCTGCATAGGAGTCCGTGTTATCTGGGTTTGAGGGGGCTTCTTATACTTATATCACTTAGTAGGAGGTAATCTGTCTTAGAAAAATTCTTAAGCATTTTTGGGCTTGATGGGATAGCTGGTCTTCTAATTATGTGTACAAAGGCTCTTACCTCCTTAGGTGAAGTACCCAGTGGTGCAATTCACTGTAACCTAAACCTTATACCTATCAAGCTCTTTTGTTTTCTTTGCTGCTCAGTCTTACCACAAATTTCTTCCTTGCCATCTCTTACTCATTCCACTCATCTCTCTTCATCTTTCACAATCTGCACATATGACTTCTTTTCCACAATCTCAGTCACTTCCTCTTCCTGTATTTTGTCCATAATTTTGCCCCACGATCCTGCCATTTCACTCTCTGGTTCACCTTATCTTTCAGGTGAACATCCAGCAACCCCCCTGACTGGAGGGCTGTAATCACACACTCCAAATGAGTTGCACTACTTCCTTCAAATAATCCTTTCTGAAATAAATATTCATAATCCTGTGAAAGTTCGACCACCTACACTTGCTTATTCTCATTCGGCTCTGTGAAGGCTGTCAGCCTAGCCAGACAGGATTTTATACATAAATCTATCATTTGTAAATATGAATGTTGAACTACAGACTTGTTTTCTTAAATGAAAGAATATGCCGTGAAATGTGAACTTAAAACAATGTAACAACATTGCCCTCTGCTATAAAGAAAGCTAAGACAAGCATTTCTTTTTTGTCCTTTGAAGTTCAAATTATTTCATGACTGTCTTTGATGTTTAAAATTCGGCTCCGGCCAGGCTAGATGAAGGCATTCTGCCTATTGTTTTAACTTAAGGAATAATTACTAGCATTTACATGTGAAATGTCTTTTATGGCTGTAGTTTCCTGCAGCTGCAAGATAACAAAAGAATGTATTATCTGTCAGCCTGGGAACACCAGGAAAGTGTAAAAAGATGATGTAATGTTTAGCAGAACTGCAATAGCAATTTAAACAGAGAGAATCAGAAGGCATTAAGCATTTTTGTCTTGACCATCCAACTCATTGACCATCCAACTCAGCACTCTGCCTGTTGTCTTACGCAAGTTATCTTAGACTTGTGTTTTCTTTTAGAAATAGCTAGGAACTAGAAAGATTAGACTAAGTGTTTTCTGTGATGTCAGAACTGTACTACTGATTTTATTTAAGTATTTCCCTGTGATCTCTGAACTTTTGATTAGCACTGTGTAGTAAGAAGTATTGTCTTGTGTTTTTATTATTTATTATTAAATATTTTAATACCTTTCAACTGTGGCTGGTTTGTGTAGCAATTATTTAAGCTCTTAAGAGTACTTGCATGCCTTTGATAAAACTATACAACGCCACTCTAATAGCTTTAGCTGTGGGCTATACTACCAATTGGATAATAATATTGCACAGTAATAATTGGACACCCTTTTAAGGGCCTTTGAGTAGCTGATTATTAGTGGGTGCTGGCATCTGGTACTACCGTACAGTCTGGGAGAAAGGTGCACAGCTGGAGAACCTGTGCCAGCCTTCCCCAGGAGTATCTGTGTTCTTGTATAAACTCTTATCTCAAAGTGCATGAGTGTGTGTGTGTGTGTGTGTGTGTGTGTGTGTGTGTGTGTGTGTGTGTGTGTGTGAGCTACTTGGGCAGGGACATGAAGCACGGGGACAGAGAGGGTGCTAGAGGTTTTAGCTTGCCCACTAGGCCGAGATATTGACCCTATAGCTGTGCCAGTGGGTAGTCTTATTCAGGACCTGGAGAGCAACGGGGCGACCAGCCCCGGACTGACTGTGATCTCTGTGTGATATTAAGGGAAATTGCACTTTACTGTGTGCATTTGTTATCCTTTACTTATATACGAGATGCCCTCTCTGATGTTAGTGGTGAGGATTGAGGCTCCTTGATTGCTGGGCCAGGGCACGGGCATCACATATTAATTGGTGGCAGTGGCTGGGATATCCTCACATATTAATTGTTTGGCAGTGGTGAGATATCATCACATATTAATTAGTTGGCAAATACTAATTGGCTTGTACTGGTGTGGGTAGAGTGAATCATGTAGCTTGTGTACAGTGAGCTTTGAAGGTGTTTTTGTACTCTAAAACAGCCACACAGTGAATACTCAGAGTTCAGATCACAATTGTTTTATTTCTTTTGTTAGCTTAGTTAGTCAGGGTGAGCAGGCAGCATGTCAGCAGAGGAGTATGGAAAGCTGACAAGGAGCCAGCTGGCGGAGGTGTGCCAGGCTAGGGGACTGGTGCATGGAAACCTGACTAAGGCAGACGTGATTGTAGCCTTGGTTACAGCTGCATCAGAAAACAGCAATCAGGAGGACAATCAGATTAGAAGTGGAGATAGAATACCCTTCGAGAATGGACAGCTCATCCTTTCTGCAGTGGACTTAAAAATCCAGCTGGAGCTAAAGAGACTTGAGTTGGAGGCTAGGTGTTTGGAAATAGAAGCAGCTGAGAGGCTGAGGAGTACGAGAAACTGTTACATCTGGAAGCTGTATAAAAGGAAAGACAGAGGCAGCATGAGAAGGAGATGCTGACTCTTTGCCAGAGTCATGCAGGTAATGGGGAAGGGAGTAACTGGACCTCAGAAGCACAAAAGGTCAGTAAATTTCTTCCGCAGTTTAAAGAGGGGGATAATTTTGATAGTTTCATTCATATGTTTGAGAGGGTATGTAAACAGTATGAAGTTGACCAAGGGCTCTGGATATGGTTCCTGACCCCCTTACTCCATGGTAAAGATGTAACTGCATTATCTAAAATGTCTGACATTGCATATTTTGATTACACTGCTGTTAAGAAATCTCTTTTAGAACTGTTTAAGCTAACACCTGAAATGTACAGGAAAAAGTTTTGTAAGCATAGACGCAAGGCAGATGAAAGTGTGTGTGAATATGTTGCTGAACTGAGCACTTATTTCCATAGGTGCATGAGTGGATGTCAGGTCACCAGTTGTGAAGGGCTAGCAGACCTATTGGTGAGGGAACAAGCCCTTAGCACTTTGCCTGAGGACATGAGGATCTGGTTAGTTGATAGACAATGTGCTACTTCAGATGAGTTGGAGAAGAAGGGAGACCTATACCTGGCAAGCAGGGCAGCCCTGCACAGGAATGGGACACCCCAGTACTGTTCATGGGTCTAAAGGAAACCATGGTGGGCAGCACAGACTGCCAAAACAGAATCTGCCAGTAGCAGGGGGAAGCCACTAGTCCAGGTACACATCCAGCAGCTAGGGTTAAATGTTTTGAATGCAACCAGTGGGGCCATGTGGCATGCAGGTGTCCATGGAGGCAAGGTGGGGAACCAAAGGTGAGAGAGCCAGTAAGTGGGAAAGACAAAATGCCAATAGTAGGTTGTCTTGAGACAACAGGGGTACCGAACTACCATCCTGCAGATGTCCTGAGAGGGAAGGATTTGGATGAGGCAGTACCATGTGCTTATGCAGTTACACACAGTCAGGCTAGGAGACAAACATGTGGGTCTGGTAGCCTGGGGGAGACCCCAGGCAGACTGCATACTTGTAGCCATGACTGGTGAGGTGGTTACTTCAGGGAGGAATCTATGCAGTAGCACTGAGACTGAATGTGAGCCACAGCTGCTTGTGGGTACTGATGTTCCCTTAGACAGAGTGACTGCAAAGGTAGAGGTGAGTAGTAGTACCCAGGCTGATAGTGAGACACCACTGTCAGAGGATGCCAAACGTCCTGTGAAAGAGGAGCTGGGAAGGGTTACAAGGAGAAAGTTGACACATGCTCAGCTCTCAGACTCTAGAGTACATCAGTTGGTAGTGCCTAGAGCCTACCATCTGGTGCTTCTAGCCATAGCCCATGATATTATCTTTGCAGGTCATATGGGCATAAAACGTACAAAGAGGCATATTATGCAGAACTTCTATTGGCCTGGAATTTCCAGAAATGTATCAGTGTACTGTAAGACCTGTGAGCAGTGCCAAAAGGTAGGTAAGGCAGGAGACAAGGTGAGAGCTCCTTTGATGCCTTTGCCTGTGATTGAGGAGCCATTTCAGAGGACAGCTATGGATATTGTGGGTCCTCTGATTACCCCAAGTTCCACAAGGAAAAAGTTTATCCTAGTGGTAGTGGATTACACTACACGATACCCTGAGGCAGTGGCTTTGTCCTCCACTGAGGCAGAGAAGGTGGCAAATACTTTGTTAGAGATTTTCAGCAGGGTAGGTTTCCCAAGGGAAATACTGACTAACAGAGGTGCCAATTTCACGTCAGACCTGCTGCTGGCTTGTCTGTGGAAGTCCTGTGGGGTGAAGCACATGAAGACCACCCCCTACCATCCCCAGACTAATGGTCTTGTTGAGAGATTAAACTCTACAATCAAGTCCATGCTACAGGCATTTGCAGATCAGTTTAAGAGGGAGTGGGATAAATATTTGCCCCATCTGTTGTTTGCTTACAGAGAAGTTCCCCAGGAATGCAAAGGTTTTTCACCCTTTGAGTTGCTGTATGGACATAGGGTGAGGGGACATCTAGATTTAATTTGAGATGAGTGGGAAGGTGAGTCTCACAAGGAGTCTGTTGTGGCATACGTCCTAAACGTCAGGACATAGCTGAGGGAACTCATGGACTTGGCCCAGGAAAACTTGGCAGAAGCCCAACAACAGAAAAAGGTGTGGTATGACAGGAATGCTCGAGCTAGAGAGTATGCTATGGGGCAGCAGGTAATGGTTATCATTCCTGCCAGACACAACAAGCTGCAAGCAGCTTGGGAGGGTCCCTACAATGTGGTAAGAAAGGTAAGTGATGTTACCTACATGGTGGAACTGCTAGGCAGAAGGCAGGGGCACAAATTGTACCATGTTAACATGATGAAATCCTACCATGACAGCGAGAATCTTGTGTTGAGCATTTGCAGTGGATTGCAGGAGGAGTCTGAGGGAGATCTGGGGACTGATCTCCTCAGTGAGGCTCGGGCTGACATCTCGGTGGAAGAGGTAGCAATGTTCTAGCAGCTATCTCCTACCCAGGTTTTAGAAATCTGAGTAGTGTTGCAGGAAGTTGGGGACATGTTCACTGGGAAACCAGGGTGCACCCACCTAGTGCAGCACCAGGTGGACACAGGACCCCAAAGGCCTATTAGGTAGGCCCCTTGTAGAGTGCCTGAGAGAGTCAAACAGACTCTGAGGGAGGAGGTACAGGAGATGTTGGAACTAGGGGTAATAAAAGAGTCCAACAGTCCCTGGGTCTCCCCAGTTGTGCTGGTGCCAAAGGATGGAAGCACCAGGTTCTATGTGGACTACAGGAAATTAAAGAGTCACACAGAGACAAACGCTTACCCCATGCCTAGGACAGAGGAGGCCCTAGAGCAGCTGGGTGGGGATAAGTATCTTACAACCATTGATCTTACCAATGGTTACTGGCAGGTGCCCTTGACTCCCAGTGCTAGTGAGAAATCAGCCTTTGTGACTCCTTTTGGCTTGTATGAGTTCACAAAGATGCCCTTTGGGATGAAGAATGCCCCAGCGACTTTCCAAAGGCTGGTAGGAGCAGGAGGGTTTGCCCTTGCTTACCTAGATGATATTGCCATCTACAGCCATCCCTGGCCAGAGCACCTTCAGTACGTCAGGGAGGTGCTGGGCAGACTACAGAGGAGAGGGCTGACCATTAAGCCGAGCAAATGTCAGGTGGGTATGGCGGAGGACTCCTACCTAGGACATAGAGTGGGGAGTGGTAAGATAAGGCCAAAACCTGCCAAAGTGGAAGCCATTCAGGCACTGCCTGCACCTGTTACAAAAAGCAGGTGAGGGCATTTTTAGGGACAGCAGGGCACTACAGAAAGTTCATCCCCAGTTATAGTACCATAGCTGCTCCCCTCACAGACCTGACAAGGAAGAACAGAGGCCAGATAAGGTAGTGTGGACCCCAGCATGTGAGCAGGCATCCCAGAAGCTTTGGGAGGACCCCCTGTGTTAGCCAGTCCAGATTACAGCAAAGAATTTGTTGTGCAGGTGGATGCTTCAAATCATGGGGTGTGGGCTGTACTTAGCAAGATTTCTTCAGAGGGGAAAGAGCACCCAGTGGTTTATCTCAGCCACAGGCTCCAAACCAGGTGAGGAATTCTATGCAGCTGTAGAAAAGGAATGTCTGGCCATAGTGTGGGCATTGCAGAAACTTCAGCCTTATCTGTATGGAAGGAAATTCACTGTTATGACAGATCACATCCCCTTAACATGGTTACACAGAGCCAGTGAGCAAAATGCCAAGTTACCAAGCTGGAGCTTGGGGTTCCAAGCATTCGATATGTCAGTGCAGTACCGCAGTGGGGTTAGCAATGCCAATGCAGATGGGCTCTCAAAACAGGGAATAGGGTGAGGTACACTCAGGCCTAACCCTCTCAAGTGGCATTTCTCAAGAGTCACTTGAAAAACTAGCTTGAGGCAGGGGGGGGGGGAGATGTGAAGGCTGCCAGCCTATCCAGATAGGATTTTGTACATAATTCTATCATTTGTAAATATTAATGTTGAACTACAGACTTGTTTTCTTAAATGAAAGAATATTCTGTGAAATGTGAACTTAAAGCAATGTAACATTGCCCTCTGCTGTAATGAAAGCTAAGACAAGCATTTCTTGTTTGTCCTTTTGAAGTTCAAATTATTTCATAACTGTCTTTGATGTTTACTATTCAGCTCCGGCCAGGCTAAATGAAGGCTTCCTGCCTATTTGGTTTAACTTAAGGAGTAATTACTAGAGTTTACATGTGGAATGTCTTTTATGGCTGTAGTTTCCTGCAGCTGCAAGATAACAAAGGAATGTAGTATCTGTCAGCCTGGGAATACCAGGAAAGTGTAAAAAGATGATGATGTGTTTATCAGAACTGCAACAGCAATTTAAGCAGAGAGAATCAGAAGGCATTAAGCATTTTTGTCTTGACCATCCAACTCAGCACTCAGACTGTTGTCTTATGTAAGTTATCTTAGACTTTTGTTTTCTTTTAGAAATAGCTAGGAACTAGAAAGATTAGACTAAGTGTTTTTCTGTGATGTCAGATTTAAGTGTTTCTCTGTTATCTCTGAACTTTTGACTAGCACTATGTAGTAAGTAGTATTTGTCTTGTGTTTTTATTATTATTAAATATTTTAAAACCTTTTAACTGCGGCTTGTTTGTGTAGAGATAATTTAAGCTATTAAGAGAACTTGCATGCCTTTGGTAAAACTGTACAAAGCCACTCTAATAGGTTTAGCTATGGGCTATATGATCAATTGGATAATAATATTGCACAGTAATAATTGGACACCCTTTTAAGGGCCTTTGAGTAGCTGATAAGTATTAGTGGGTGGTGGCAGTGTGTACTACCGTATAGTCTGGGAGAAAGGGGCACAGCTGGAGAACCTGTACCAGCCTTCCCCAGAAGTGCCTGTGTGGTTGTATAAACTCTTATCTCAAAGTGCATGCGTGTGTGCGTCAGCTACTTGGGCAGGGACACGAAGCACTGGTTTGACAGAGAGGGTGCTAGAGGTTTTAGCTTGCCCACTAGGCTGAGATCTGTACCCTATAGCTGTGCCAGTGGGGAGTCTTATTGGGGACCTGGAGAGCAAGGGAGTGACCAGCCCCAGACTGACTGTGACCTTTGTGTGCTCTTAAGGGAAATTGCACTTTACTGTGTGTATTTGTTATCCTTTCATCATATATGAAACACCCTCTCTAGTGTTAGTAGTGAGGATTGAGGCTCCTTGATTGCTGGGCCAGAGCACAGGTGTCACAGGCTCAACCATCTCATCCACTCTCACCAACTTCTCTGAACCTCTAACTATATTCTCTAATGCCAACATCTTTTGCTGGGGCTCCACTACCTTCACATAATTTTCTCTCATTCTATACTATTGTCACTCACTTCTCTAACACACACCATCTCCATATTTCTTCTTGCTTCTCCGAGCTGCCTATGCACCCAGACTAGAAGCAGGAAGCGTAATTACAAATGAAATCCCTGTATGCAAAAGAGTAGGGGTTCTTTATTATTTATAACAGATTATATACACTATTTATATGATATACAACATATACATTATACATACTATTGACAACTGCTTACATCTGATATTTTATCATATAACATCATATATTTCCATTATTTCCCCCCACTCTTTTTTTCTACAACCAAAAATGTATCTTTTTCAAAATTTCAGTCAATTCCCATTTTCCATTATACTTTATCTCATTTAATATTTCATTCCATATGACTCACAAAACATAAAATAACTATTAATTTCTTTCACTTCCTTTGGTTTCTTATTACCATAATATCTATACTCTATCATGCTCATAGGTTGGTACTAGGCTATCGGCCCTAGGGCCTATACAAGCCTAACCATAAAAATTCCCTGGCTATTTCTTCCCACACTATTTACTTCCCTGGACCCCTGTCTAGCAGGGCAAATGACATGACCCCCGGGGTGAAATTCCTATCTCCCATCCAATCATCAAGGTTGCTTTTGAAGAGGGCCAAAGAGGTGCTCTGCTTGACATGTATGGGCAGTCTATTCCAGAGTATGGGGAGTCTCTGGGTCAGGAACCTATCCCTCCAGCATGTTTTGTTCATTACGATGACAAGGTTTAGATCCCTGGGGCATGGTCTCTGAGGGATTGGGATTTCTTTAAGTGTAGCATGTCCAACAGCTCTGGGTTTGACATGGCCTTTTATGTTAAGCAGAGATCGCCTCTGAGTAGACGATATGTGACAAAGTATAGGTGGAATTTTTTTTAAACGGTCACCATAGGGCATCTGCTTTAGGTCTGTGATTCCTTTAGTGAGGTATTTCTGCGGCCTTTCCAGTTGTTGCAGATATCTTCAGAGGTACATACCAAATGGGGCATTGTATTCTATAATGGGTCTAATGAGGGATGAGTACAGTGGGAAAATGACCTCCTTTTTTTCTGGATGAATGTTTAAATCTTTCACAATTTTAGAATCTTTTAATGCATTAGCTTCATATAATTTTTCCCAGAATTCGTTTACTCTTATGCAGTTCAGAAAAACATGCTCCATTCTCTCAATTTCTCCACAATAATTACATATTCTCTCCTGAATCCGTTCATATGGCATGTTTGCCTTAACAGGCAATTTACTTATCATTAACTTCCACCAAGTCTTTATATTCTTATTTTTTTGCTCCACTGAAGCCTTATTTTAATTGCCATTCTTTTCTCATTATCCACATTTTTCCAGGGATAAGTATAGTAACATTCCCTCATTACATTTTCCTACCAATCTTTTCTATTCTTTTGTAAATTTTCTATTTCGATAACAATATCTTGTTTTGCTATTCTTTAATCTCCCTATTAACATTGTTCTTCCATATTTTTGCACATCTTAAACTTTCCCACACATCTTTATACTTATTTTTCAATATATCACATATTATACTTTTATTTTTATCTTTTATTCTTTATAATGCTTTATACAGATTCAACGAAGCTGCATGAACAGATTTATTAATCCTAATTCTCCCCTCCGTCTTCTTGCTCCACATGCAGAACTCCTCTCCTCACAAGATTTAATTTTGATCCCCGCCCATATAAATGAAAATATAATCAATAGAAATTCCTTTTCATACTTATGTGGAATCATGTATACACTTGCTAAATAGGCAATCTTATCTATCAAAACAGTTTATTAAATATACCTTTTTATATGATAATTTATATGAGCTCCAAAATATACATATTTATTTCAGTTTTTTCATCAATCATTCTCATTGTATTACCTTCTTTATATTAAACCCAAATGTTATCACTAGAATATCTACTTCACCACAATTAAAATGAATACCGTCTAATTCACGTAAAAGAAACATTCCTTTACTTTTATCCTTATTAATGCTTAGACCAATCATACTCAAATACTTATTTAATTTCCTAATTCCTTGTTCCATCCATCTCTTATTCTTAGCAATTAACATTATATCATCTGCATAAGAAAGAATAACTGGAACATATATACCTTTTATTATTCTATACCTTGCTGCTTCCATCTCTCTATTTATTGCTAGTACAATCACATTCATAACTAACACAAATAAGACACTACTTGCAGGGCAACCTTGTCTTATACCACATTCTATTTTTATTTCTTTACTTAACCATCCATTTAAAATTACTTTTATAATGTTATTCCCATATACTGATCTTACAACTTTTATTATTTTACCACTTATATTATAATCTTTTAATATACTCCAAAATTCCTCATATATTTCATCAAGTGCTTTATTCACGTCTCCAACTAATATTTTGGTTTCTACTTTATTTAGAATATCTATTGCCTCTCTTAATATGCACAGCAAATCCGGACTTCCTTTACCTTTTTTCCAAAAATCATAGGCTGCATCAACTGATCCACACCCTTCCCTAATCCTTTCCTTATTATTCTCATAAATAATTTATAATCTGTATTATTTAATACTATTGGTCTCCATTTCCTAACATCTTCCTTTTTCCCCTTCTTCCATACGAATTTCATGACCCCATACATACTTACTTATCCCTTTTTTTAACCATTCATTCAATACTTCGACAAAATATACCTTTTGCCATTCTTTCATATTATAATACATATGATATTCAATTCCATCTATTGCTGTAGCTTTCTCCATATCTATATCTTTTAATATTTCATCAAATTCTCCTATACTTATATTTTTTCATAAGCTCATTTTACTCTGCTTAATTCTCTTGCCTCCCATATTTGCCTCACTTTAGTCTCTATCTACTTGAATGTATTCCTTAAGTACTGTTCTATTACTTCAAATATTTTTCTTGTGTATTTACTTTTTCTCAGTTATTTTCCAATTCTCTTATTGCTCTCTCATTTTCTCTCAACATTTTACTCAAATATGGAGCCGCTTATTCCTTTTTTACTTGTAAAAAACATCCACCTATATAACATTTTCTTTATCCTTTTTTGATTCATCTCATACATTTCCTTCTCATTTCCATAAAACTTATTTCTTAATGTCTCTAAATACTGTCTGACTTAGCCTATAGTTTTTCTTTTCTATCTGAAACTCTAAAAAGGACTTTTTATATCTTCCTTTAAAACTTAACCATGAATCTGTCCAATTTTCATAAAATATTCGCATTTTTACATGATCTTCCCAATAACCTATCCATTTAATTTATTTTCTCTTTATCCAAGTTTTTTTCATTTACTCTTTTGATACATTTACCTATCCTTATATATTCTTCTTTTTCTTCTAACCATATAACCAAATAATCTGAGAAACCTGTTTCATTTGTTTCTCCTTCTACAATTTTAAAGTATCAGATATTATAAAATAATCAATCTTTTTTTATCTTTTTTCTTTTATAACTCCAATGTACATTCTCCAGTGTACATAATTTTTTGCTTTTCATTATTTCGCATACTATCTTCACATCATTCCCTTCTTTTTTCCTTTTTCTTTAAACCACAATTAATTAATCACCCCTACATAGTTTAGGCTTTTTTTTTAGCATTTCTACTCTTCCTTTTTTCATGACATATGAATATATTGCAATGATGATTTTTCTTTATAATAGCACATTTAAATATTCTCGTCCTATCTCTTACCCTTCTCCATATTGACCTTTGTTTACTTTTACTATTTTCCAACTACTCTCTTCCTCTTCACTTGTTTCCAGCACTGATTGCTCATTTTTTATTTTCTTTACTCATCATGTTTTTACCTTCTTTTTGCACAATATTCTGTGTTCCATACTCATTTTCTACATTATTTTTGTATCACTCATGTTCTTGCCTCTGATCTTTTTTGCTCAACATGCAAAGGTTCATTACAGTTAACTGAATAATATCCCATCTTCCTACATTTTTTACACTTCAAATCACATTTCTTTGCTCATATCCCACTTCAGCATAGGATCATAGGAAGTTACTAGGCTATTGGCACTGAGGCCCTTATAAGCCTAGCTGAGTGTCTAGCCCATATTTAGACAAGTCAGCACCCAAAGCCCGTGTCCAGCAGCGACACAGGTGAAATCCCAGGCATGTATTTTCTGTTTCCCATCCAGTTATCCAGGCTGTGCTTAAATTCTTACTTGACATTCCATGTATTCAAACCCTGTACCTACTACACATGATTCCATAACTCTACCCATTTAGCTACCTGGTTAACTATCTCTTCTTTTATCCCAAATACTTATCAAATTATCAATTTTCCACAAAAAAGCAAGTTTTCATCTGTCCCTTATATCTTACATATCCTCTATTTCCCTCCATATTTATTAAACTCAGGATATGCACAATATTATCATTTGCCATCTTCAACATTACCCCACAATCCCATCCCCTGTATAGCAATCTTCTTTTTGTTTCTCTATGAAAAGTCTGTACCACATAACAGTTTTGCGGACTAAATTCTTTTTTTTTCCAAATCTTTCTAAAAAACATTCCATGTATTGTCCGGTCTCAAATATAATAGTACAGTAACTCTCTCTATTAATATGAATGAAAGTTCTCACCTCTTTAATGTCTCCAAGGGCACAATAACCGTGTCCCATACCTTGCATCTTTCTAGTTTTTTTTCTTTTTCACTTTTGTAGTTCATTTCCTTTTTTACCACTAAGGCACACAAAGAACCTCTTCTTCGGGACCACTCTTCCTCCTTCTCCTTGCTTTTTACCTTCTTTCACCATCAATACATGACTTTCTTTCTTATACAATTTCTCTCAACTCTTCTTTCAATCCTGTCTATTATATCCCCCCTGATGCCGCTGCTTCACTCTCCAGTTTGCTCTGCATTACCATTTCTTTTAAATAATCATCCCGCAACCCTCCCAATTGGAGGTTTTTAACTACACACTCCAACTTGGACCCACAGAACATATATTTTTGGAACAAGTACTCTGAATCTTGTGAAGGTTCGATTGCCTTCATTCTACCATCCTCCTTCCCTTCAGCTACTTCTTCCTTCCTCAGCAATTCAACTGATCCTGCATCTTTGATTCCACTTTGCAAACCACCATTTTCTGACTCCATTTCCTTCTGCAAACTCATCTCCTCCTTCTGCCACTCACCAGCACAAATGCTTGCTGCTTCCATCTTCCTTCCAGTTTCTCCAAGCTGCCTTCATGCCTGGAATGGAAATGAGAAATACAGCAGCAAAGCAGCATCTCCTCATTCTCTGAAAATATTAAGAGAAGTTCCCTAGTGTCCTAGCCAAATTCCTACAGGTTAGTATGAATGCAACCTCAGGACTCCCATGAAAAGAGGCCATTGGTCTAGTGGGATTAAACCTAGTCAACAAAATGCAAATAAATATGCATCACAAAAATAGAACATCTTTAGTTGATTTTTATAAATATAGGGTCTGTGAACAGCAACAGAAACTATACTCTGAATATGCTGCACTTTTCCTTCATTCAATTTAAGTACAATCCATATTTCTCAAACCCCATTCCAGAGATTTTTGTCATCATACATTTTTTTGAAGTACATAACTGCAAAAATCTTTCAGCAACAGAAAATGTTTCAAACAAATCACAAAAAAATCTCTTTTCCCATGTGAGTGCAAGCACATCAGCAGCAGTGACACCAAAAGGTACAACAATACTGCAAACCATATCATGCCTATTTACTGTAGAATACGTCTTTGAGGAAAAACTAATCACAGGTAATAATGCTTTTTGCTGGTTAACCACTTGGACAAAGTCCACATTTCTTTTTAAAATCACAGCATATGAAGGCACATGTCCAGTATTGAGTACCATATGTCTCTCAAGCTACCAGATCCAACTTGTGATTAGCAAACTGCAGCATCACCAATCCAAAGTATTTTATTCTTGTGCACCATGGTAATTATACACCACTCTTGTTCTCCAATTTTGTCCACAATCTGGATCCAAGAAGCAGCTGAACAATCACTGCGTTTGTCTTCAGCAATTAACTTTTGAAGTTGATTCAAAGGTAAGCCATTCTCATTGAATACTGTAAAAATCCATCTTTTTTTAAAGACTTCTTAGATGCAAGCCCTTTTCCTCCATCTTGTGACCACCTTATGACACATCATTAGATTTCCAAGAACAAAAAGAGTAGGGGTCTGTTTGTTAACATTTACTTAATTTTATACTACATAAAAAACTTTAAATCAATTACTTACATAATCATTTTTACACTCATGCATAAAATTATTTACAAGTTAAACACCAAGGAACGTAACAGTTATATTTCTTTCACTCTTTTTTTTCTTTTATATTTACCCTTTGTCCCTCAACCATTTCAGCTAATACATCATCCTCTTTCATCTTCTTGTTATATAAAAAAAGATCACATCTTTTTCCCACAGAACAGATACTGTTACAAACAGTACTTTATCCCATTTATCTATATTACAATCACATACTTCATCATACTTCCCATATACTTTATTTGTATTTATACATTTAAAACCTTCCCATCTATATTCATGTTTAAACTTTTCCCAAATTTCTTAATATTTCTGCAGTCCAAAAACAATGTTTTGTTTCTTTTTCACTGCAGTCAATACATTTTCTTCCCTCCATCACCGTATACTTCATATTTCCTTTCAATGATAACTTATTTAATAAAATTATCTACAAAAAAATCCTCTGCTTTATAAACATATTCAGACCTGCTTTTCATCTTTGTGATGACCCACCACTGGACCAGCAATTGAGGAGACTCAATCTTCACCACTGGCACCAGTGGGGGACACACACTGGGAGGATGACAAGGTACACGCACAGTATTTCCAGATGCAGCTCCCTGCATCAAGTGCAATTGTCCTTAAGAGCACACAGAGACCACAGTCACCCCTGGCTGGTTTCTCCCTCTTTCTCCAGATCCCCAATAAGATTCCCCACTGGCACAGCTATAGAGTTGAGATCTCAGCTGAGTGGCCAAGCCAAGACCACCAGCACCCTCTCTGTCCAACTAGTGCTTTGTGTCCCTGCCCAAGTAGCTGACACACACACGCTATTTGAGGTTTGATTTATACACACACTTGGGAAAGGCTAGCACAGGTTGACTAGCTATGTCCCTTTTTGCCCAGACTATAAGGTAGTTATCTCTGCCACCAGCCAACTTCTTAGCAGCTATTTTAAGGCTCCAGGGTTCCAGTCTTACTGTGTAATGTTACTATTAATACAAATGATAGTTTGACCAAGAGCAAGGCTATTAGGAGTGCCCCACACACTGCCACCAAATAAATATGCAAGTACTCTCAAAACTTAAATATCTCTAGACAGATCAACCACAATGAAAGGTTTAAATATATTTAATAAATAACCAAAGAACAAGACAATACTAAATATGTATTCACATTGACATCAGAGTTCAAAACCGCAGGAAATATTTAAAACAACATTGCAGGACAGTCTCAAATAAAGAAAAACATCTAAACTAAGCTTCACTATATTCCCAACTATATCTAAGAGAATTTTACTATTCCCTAGAAAGTTACTTCAGAGCAAGGCAGATGTGGTGAATGGATTTTCTAGCTGATGTTATCAGGTCAAAGACAGAATACAGAATCCTGTCTCACTCTCTAAGAGACCTCTTAAATTAATATCTGAAATATTACTTCTGGGCTAGCTTGCAGAATGACAATTTCTTGTCAGCTGACTTCTAATCCCCAGGCCCAAAATAACCACTGATGGCACCTGGTAGCATTTAGCATCTACCTGTAAAATTACATAGACAAGGGCTTTTCACCAGATCTTTGGCAGATGCTATAAGTCATAAAACAATAAAATACTTCCCAAGACAACAGAGAAAGTCTCCTAGTTTTAGACATTGTGAAAGTGATCATCTTTTATTGCATAGCCATAAAGTAATTTAATTTCAGCTATTTTTCTAACATTTACTAGACTGAGGATAACCTCCTGTATCCCAGTTTCCACTATTAAAATATATACATTTAAATAGTTACAATAGTGCATGTACATTTCTGTTCCTTTCCAGCAGGGTACACTGTGGTTACATTTCAAAGAGCACTTTGCAAAACCTTTTTCAACACGCGCATCTGTACAATTTTGATACAAATATAACATACAGTTCTAATACAGTTGTAACAGAAGCATCTCATATAAATCATGCTGATATTCACAAATTATATATAATTAATTATTTACAAAATTCCAGTTAAAAATGAGGTTTATGGGAAAAGAATGGTGCCTCCATCATTTCACATGCGCATGTCTGTGCTACTGCATGCTTTACCAATACAAATAAGCATGTACTCATTGGGCATCCCTGTTTTCCAGTATTTCCTTTCATCACAGTCGTGGACTGTCTTTTTCATCTTCTTTTAATTTCTTCCATGGGTACACAAAAAAGACTTTTTCTAAAATCATATCACACCATTCTTTTCCCATAAACCTCACTTACTTTTAACTTTCATAATTTCATTGTCATATTCTTTTTCTTCTACCCTCTTTTTCTTTTCCCAGTATTTTCTTCCCATATATTTTCATATTTTTCATGTAACATTTTACCTAGCATTTCCTTTTGTCTTCATTTTACCTTTCTCATTACCCAAAAACAAATGCTAAGTGCACCAATTGTTTAAATTCAAACCACCACCTTCTTTTTCATTATAAATTTTCCCTCTTCTCACTGGGTTCAGCCTTCAGCCCCAAAATGAAGCTAAAAAGATTTCCAATAACTATTTTCCATTTGTGTGGGTAAACATTTCCCCTATATACGCTATTTTTCTCATAAATAAGTATTCAGCATATACGTCTTTTTCTGAAATAAGTTAAAAAAATTCCACCAAGATAGGAATATTTTATTTGTTACATTACCTTTCTCCATTGACTTATTACTATTTCATGCTCACCAAATATCACTCCCAAAATCTTTACTTCCTTTCTTGTGAAATATTTTGCATTTTATTTTTTAGCTCACCAAATCCTTTACACTTAATTTTACATGCAAACCAGCTTTTTGAACCTTATTGCAACTTTACTTATTTCTTTTTTCTTATTAGAAATAAATCATCTGTATTACGTCAATTATGTTGGTAATATAACATTTCCTTCCATTTCACATCTTGCCTCCATCATTTCACATGTGCATGTCTGTACTATTGCATTCTTTACCAATACAAATAAGTATGTACTCATTAGGCATCCCTGTTTTACTCCTCTCTTAATACTTGTTTCCCATCCATCCATTTATTTATCATAACCTGCACCCATGAATTTTCATAACATTTTTATTACATTAATATTTTTTCTCACATGCCTCTAAAATCTGCCACATTGCTTCATGGTTCACTTTATCAAATGCTTTAGATATGTCACATGCTATCAGTCTTATTTATTTTCTTTCAGTTATCATCCCTACTACTTCTTTCACTACAATTAATAAGAAGTTATGTACCTACCATAACGTTCCATGTTCGTTGTCTTCTTCTCACCTTCTTTCTTGCTGGATGGGTTCGGAGCCGATCCTCGGCTCCGACTCGGCCAATACTAAAGCTTGAGAGCTAATTCCACCGGCTCGAGGCTCCCCTATATCCCACAATGCTAGGCGGTAACTACTCAGATCTTGTTTGATAGCTAAACCAAGCAGTTCTGGTCTCACAGTATGGAGAAGAGAGAAAAAGAACCCACCTCTATATAAACCTGTATGTAAGCTACCACAAACACAAAAGGGAGAATAGAGGTGGTAGAACATGTGGGAAGGAAAACCCTAATGGAAGATCCCAAAACTTCCTATCGGTCTGTCCAGGCTAGGGGGATGGAGGGTGGGACGCAAGAAAGAAGGCGAGAAGAAGACAACTAACATGGAACGTTATGGTAGGTACATAACTTCTGAATGTTAAGTTATCAATCTCGCCTTCATTCTTGCTAGATGGGACCACGTCCCTAGCACCTTATCCCGGGTGGCCTATCAGAACAGACTCTTGAGAACAGTGGAACCAAAGCTGGCACGGTTTCTGGAGGCCATATCCAATTTGTAATGTAAAATAAAGGTATGAGGAGAAGCCCATGTGGCTGCTGCACAAATGGAATCTATTGGCAGCCTGTCCTGAAAAGCTACAGATGTAGCCAATGCCCTAGTTGAATGAGCTCTAGGTCTTGAAGGCAGTTTTTGATGTCTGATTTCATAGATGAAGGTAATTATAGAGGTAAGCCATCTTGAAAGGGACACTTTAGTAACTGGAAGGCCCAATTTCCCTTCCGCATAAGACAGGAAAAGCTGATCAGATTTCCTGAACTGTTTAGTCCTGTCTAAATAATATCTAAGTTGGTGGCGAACATCTAGAAAATGTAACTTTTGTTCCGACCTGTTGGAATAATCAGGGAAGAAGATGGGGAGATCAATCGTCTGGTTTAGGTTTGCCTCAGAGGAAACCTTAGGTAAGAAGGACGGATTAGTCCGGAGGGACACCCTGTCTTTATGGAAAACTAAGTAAGGAGGACGACTGCACAGAGCATGAAGTTCAGATTCCCTTCTAGCTGAAGTTATGGCTACTAGAAAAAGTGTTTTCCATGAGAGCAACTTAAGAGGGCATGAAGCCACTGGTTCGAAGGGGGGGAGAATCAAGGATGCTAGGACCAAATTCAAGTCCCATTGAGGTGGGGGATTTTGATTGGGGGCTTGAGCAGAAAAACACCTCTTAAAAAGGCTTTGCAGAGCTTATGGGACATGATACTGGAGTCTGAGACACCTATATGAAAGTTAGATATAGCAGCTAGTTGTACTCTAATGGTAGATGAGGAAGAGCCTAAATGAAAGAGCTCTGCCAGAAAGTCTAGGATAAACTGGATAGGTGCAGTGAAGGGGTCTATATTTTTTGATGCTGCCCAGAAGGAAAAACGTTTCCAATTAATATTATAAATCTTCCTGGTAGAAGACTTGTGAGAGGCTATCAGGATGTTACGGACCGAATGAGAGATTAAGGGAAGCCTGGCTAGGGTAGGAATTGGAGAAACCATGCTGTGAGGTTGAGAGATTGAAGGGAGTGGTGCAGCTGGCCCGACTGGTGGGTCAAAATATCTGGCACTGGGTCCAGATGCCAAGGCTGCTTCAACAGGTAATGATGGAGGAACGGAAACCATATCTGTCGAGGCCAGTAAGGGGCAATGAGGATCATTGTAACTCTCAAGGTGATAGCTTTCTGAATTAACTGAGATATCAGTGGAAAGGGGGGGAAAGCATACAGAAGTCCCCGGGGCCAATTGTGGACTAGAGTGTCTCTGGTGGGATGGCCTGGTAACGGGAAGAGAGTGAAGAAGTTGTGACACTTGCTGTTTTGGGGAGTAGCAAAAAGATCGCAGCAAGGCTGGCCCCATCTTTGGAAGACTTCTTCCAGCACTGATTTCTTTAGAGATCACTCATGGGGCATGAGAATGGCCCTGCTCAACTTGTCCGTAATCACGTTGGACTTCCCGGGAATGTGCGTTGCTATCAGAAAACGCTGAGAAGAAATTGCCCACTGCCAAAGTCTGAGTGCCTCTCGACATAAGGGGTAGGACTTGGTTCCGCCCTGTTTGTTAATGTACCACACTACGGACATGTTGTCCGTCTGAATTGCAATAGTCCCTGTGGGAAGAGAGTCCTGAAGGGCTTGCAACGCTAAAAGCACTGCTCTCATCTCCAAGACATTTATGTGCAAGTGGCACTCGAAAGGTTGCCACGTGCCCTGGACTGTCCTGCCCTGATAATGCCCCGCCCACCCGATCAGGGAGGCATCTGCTGTCACCGTGGCGATTGGGGGAGGGAATGAAGGGTCTGCCCTGGAGAACTTGAGGTGATGTGATCCACCAAGACAGGTGATTCTTGCATGATTGAGTTATTGGGATGATGTGAGACACTGGGAGCTGTTGGAAGGACCATTGAGTAAACAGCATCCACTGGAGGATCCGCATGTGGAAACGAGCTAAGGGGAGAAGTGTGATAGTAGCTGCCATGAGTCCTAATACCTTCAAGACTACCCTGGCTTTGACCTTGCTGCATTGAAGTAGAAGGTAAACTTGTTTGTGGATATCTAACACTCTTTGCTCTGTAAGTCTGGCGGAAAGATTGAGTGTGTCTAAGGTGGCGCCTATAAAGGTAATAGATTGACAAGGCAGATTTTTCGAAATTTATTGAAATGCCTAGAGCTTGGCAAGTTTGGATGGTGAAGTCTCTGGATAGAAGCAGTTGATGTCTGGTGGTGGCGGTAAGGAGCCAGTCGTCCAAATATGGAAACACCTGGAATCCTTGACGTCTCAAGTGAGCCGCGACCACTGCCATGCATTTGGTAAACACTTGGGGGGCTGTAGTGAGACCAAAGGGCAGGGCTCTGAACTGGTAGTGACTGGCTCCCAGCCTGAAGCGGAGAAACCTCCTGGAGCGTCTGTGCATTTTGATATGGTAGTACGCATCCTGAAGGTCTATCGAGCACATCCAATTGTCCTGACCCAAGAAGGGTAGAATGGACTGTAGCGTGACCATCCGGAATTTTGTTTTTTTGATATAATTGTTCAACTTGCTGAGATCCAGTATTGGTCTCCAGTCCCCTGTTTTTTTTGGTACCAAAAAGAATTTGGAGTAGATTCCGGATCCTTGCTGGTCTGCTGGGACTGGTTGGATAGCTCTTTTTGACAGCAGCTTTGATATTTCTAATGCTGCTTGTTCCGTTAGACTGGGTGGAACATCTGGAAGGGATCCTTTGGGTTGGGATGGGATGTGAATAAAGGGAATTGTGTAACCCTCGGATATGACTGACTGTACCCATTTGTCTTGAGTGAGGGAAAGCCAGGCTTTTGGGTACAGTGATAATCTTCCCCCGACTGCCTCCGAAGGTGGACAGCCGGGCAGCTCCTCAGGGATGCTGAAAGGGTTTATCAGAGAGAGTTTCTCTGCTACCCTGGTTTTGCGGACCTCCTCTGCCCCTAGGGTAGCATCTATTGTTATTCCTTCCTCTGCCTCTAGAGGGGAATCGACCTTGTGCGTCAGATGAGACTCCCTGAGGTTTGCGGAACCACATTTTTCCTCCCTTCTGACCTTTTGGATAAGGTCTAGAAGGGGTAGAAAAATGGACTCCCACGGCAGAGAGAGTCTTACCTTCCTGCTCGCACCTAGTTAATGTATCCTTCACCTGAGGACCAAACAATGTTGAGCCATCAAAGGGGGAATTGGTGAAGGACGCCTTGAAAGGGTCCGCAAAATTGCAAAGCCGCATCCAGGTGTGACGTCGTAAAGCTACACCTGTGCTTGCGGCCCTACTCGCCCCATCAGCAGCATATGAGATAAGCCGCATAGAGGAGTTGACAATCGAATTCAGGGTTGCCAACTGGGAGTTCATTTTGTCTTGGAACCCCTCAGCTGTTGGATCCTGCATGGCCTCACCCATATCCTTGAGCAAATCTCTCTGGAGACGGGTGAAGTGACACAAGTAGCTCAGCGACCGCAATGAAAAGGTCGCTGATGAAAACATCCGCTTACTGTACCTGTCCATGGTCCTAGACTCCTTATTAGGAGGATGGACAGGTACCGAAGGATCGGCTAACTCCTTCTTAGTGGCTGCGGCCACCACCATGGCATCAACAGAGACACATTTAGATAGAAACTCTTTCTCCTTAGGAGCAGTAATAAATTTTGATGGCCTCCTTGGGGTAGGTTCCACTGAATCAGGGGCCGTCCAAGCCTTCCTTGCCACCACTTCCATAAGGGGGTCAAAGGGAGGAGAAACCCAGGAGGTGGAAGGGCGAGAGCCAAATGCCTCAAGGTAAACTGACTCATCCTCTAAAGCGTTAAAGGCGGGCCAGTTCCCCCTCTGTTTCAGGATTTCAAGGATGTCAGCAAAAGACATCCTCAGAGGGGGACCGAGGGAAACCTTCAGATTCCTCCAAGTCAGTGTCAGAGGTGATAGACTCAGGGGAGTCAATGTGCTTCCTCTTGCACTGTCTCTTCCGAGGGGGTTCTCCTACCGGATCAGGAGAGGCCTCGGAAGAGGAGGAAATTCCCAATGGGGAAACCTGAGGAGCTGGCTCTCTGCGGTCTGATACAAGGGGATGGGTAGAAACCACCGCAGGCACTGAAGAGGGAGGAGCTGACGGAGCCGACTGTGGGGTAGACACTGGGTCTAGCACGCTCCACATGACCTCAAAGGCGCCCCTATCAGCCAAGGCCAGAGGTCCCCGCTCCGAGGAGACAAGGACCCACCCCGGCACCGACAGGGACGGCTCCGAGGCCGATGTCAGAGCCAAACTCACCAGTGCTGACGCCCCGAGAGGGAGAACGGGGTCGGACAAGGGTCCGATGCCACTCGCCCCCTCGGAGCCGACGAGGGAAGCCTGGCGTCGAGATCCCTCCAAGGAGGAAATCGGAGCAGACGACAGAGCCAAAAGGGAGGGTATCGGCTCCGAAGCACCGACAGCCATGGCTCCGATGAGCCCCGGCTCCGAACTCAAAGGAGTCGGAGGAGGAATAAAATCAGGGATGGAAATAGCCGCTGACTGTTGAGTAGGGCAGTGCAGCATTTGGGCCAGTGCCTCGGACTTGAGAAGTCTACTCACAACCCTTTGTAAGTCATGGTCGGACAGCCTGGAGGACCGAGAGGAATGAGACCTATGGCTCCGCTCCAACAGAAGAGGGGATCCTGGAGCCGAGTGGATGGAGCCAATGGAAGGGGACCTAGACCTCTTCTTTGAAGGTGGTTCCGATAAGCCTATCAGAGCCAACTGAGTCTTGACAACCTCGGCTCCAGCCGGAGCCGAGGTAACGGTATGAGATTTCGAAATATCGGCTCCAGCCGGAGCAGATGTCGAAGCAGCTTTAATGCTTCCAGGAGACAGCTCTGAAGCTGGAGCCGATGGCCTGGAAGTCTTAGAAGGCTTCCCCGACGCAGACTGGGTCAGGGGGCCTTCAGGCTTTAACAAGATTCGGAGAATTAACTTGTTTTTGCGTTCCTGCAGGACTCTAGGGCTGAATGCATGGCAAACAGCACATGAGTCCTGCAGGTGCAAAGGTCCCAGGCAATAGACACAAGAAGTGTGACCGTCTGTCAGAGACATTTTCTGACAGCACGAATCACACTTCTTGAAGCCTGAGACCTTGGAGTCTTTAGACATCCTGAAAGCTGTGTGAAAAAAAACACAGACACACCCTTTAACCAAATAAAAATCCAGTCACACTGAAGGACAGGGAAAAAAGAGGGAGTGGGCCAAAGGCCTAAAAGTTAAAAAGGGGATAAAACGGGAATTCTAACACAAGGGGGACCTGATTTAAACTAAGGGAATACTCTGTATAAAAACTAAACTAAATAGAAAAAAATATGGGTAGAATTTGAAGTTTTTAAACAAGAAAACTTACTAACCTGCCAGAGCTGGTAGAAGAAGCACCTCGTCAGCTAAGCGGCAAATGAGATCTGAGTAGTTACCGCCTAGCATTGTGGAATATAGAGGAGCCTGGAGCCGGTGGAATTAGCTCTCGAGCTTTAGTATTGACCGAGTCGGAGCCGAGGATTGGCTCCGAACCCATCCAGCAAGAATGAAGGCGAGATTGACAACTTAACATCATCTATTTCATCTCTCTTCCTTTTATACCATAATTCCATTCTCTTACTAACTCATCCAATATTTTCTCCATCCTTTTTTGTACTATTTTCATAAATATTTTACATTCAGTATTCCCTAGCAACATGGTCCTCCAATTTGTTTCACATATTTTCTTTCATTCATTTTCCATATAAATTTTATCATCCCATCACATATCTTCTTCCATTATATCGGATTTCATCCATTTAATATTTCATTAGTGAAACACCCCTACTTTCGCTAATGCGGAAATGTTCATATCCACCCTAAATCTCAACAGTATCAAACTTATCTGCATCACTGTTCTCTATATTCCACCAGAACAAAATATACCCATCTTAGAAGACATATTATCTTGGACCACCCAAACAATTAAGCATGATTCTATTATATTAGGTGACATCAACATAGTCTGGCAATCTCTCTCATCACAATTACCAACAAATAGCATCAACCTCTACGTTTTTTTCTCAACCCATTAACTGCCCTACCAGATGCAATAATGACTACACTGAACAATTTACATTAGACTGGATTTTGGCATCACATCCTACAAATTTTTAATATACCGGCACAATTCCAAAGTTCCTAAGCAACCACCTACCCACTTTTGCCATTAGAGCTAATGTACAAGTACCAAAAATACACACTCTAAAACTGTACGTAACCTAACTAATTTCACTAAAGGCAAATTCAATAAGCTACTACTTAAAATTAATTGGTCTCAATTAAAACATCTCCCTTTAGATGAAGTTGTGTATTATTTCAACTCTAGTTTTCTAAAACTACTTGACACGTTGGCTCCAGTGCACACTAAAAGAGTTAGAAAGAATTCTGCCCCCTGGCTAACTAAGGCTAGTCAAAATTTAATGAAAAAGAGGGATGAAGCCTGGGATCTTTTGAAGCATAGTAAAAAGAACCAGAACTAATACTATTCAAACAACTATGTAACCAAGTTAAAAAAAAAAAAAAAAAACAGGCGGCCAAAGATAAACAATTATACTACACCCACCTACAGCAACAGCAGAAAACTAACCAAAAAGAAAATTTTGGTCCATCTCATCCATAATAAACCCTGGAACAAAAAAAGACCCCCTACTCCCACTTAATGCTCCTCCTTCACAAACAGCTCAAGACTTTATCATTCACTTCATATGATCCATAACTGATCTGATTTCTAAACCCCCCAACTCCACTCTCCCTTTCTCCTCCTGCTATTTCTGACCTTCTACACCTCAGTGGCCAGAAATCCCCAACAGCTCAACCACTTTCTTCTTAAAACTTATACATACAAACCTCATAAAAAGGCTTCTGAAGAAACTTAAACCTATATTCTACCTCTGCAGACAACCTCCCTCTCCAGTACCTCAAATTGGCTGCCAACTCCATTGCATACCCCATCAGCATCTTGCTCAATAAATATATCTCAGAATTATTAGTGCTAAACATTTGGTAACTGTTCCATATCATTCCTGTACACAAAGGGGGAAACTCCATCGAGCTGACCAACTTTCATCTGATAGCCATTCTATCTCCCATCTCCAAATTATTAGAAAAAATGTATTAAAAAAAAAAAACTAATGAAACAGTTACTACAAAACAACCTGCTTACACATGCCCAACATTGTTTCCGACCAGGGCACAGCACATCCACAACCCTCCTATCCATCACCAAAACTATAAACTATACACAGAGCTAGAGACACTGGTAGCTTTGTATGTGCTATATTTCTCAACCTTTCTAAAGCATTTAACACCATCTCACACTCCATACTCCTGCACAGGCTCTCTAATTTAGGACTTACCCCTCCCACCCTACTGTGGTTCCACAGTTACCTACATGAGTGACAAGCCATAAAGTGGTTAAGTAAAATCTCCCCTTTCTACATAACCCATTGGAGTCTCACAAGGTTCTGTTCTTCTTCCCATGCTTTTCAATATATTCACAAACGACATATTCCCTGCCTCAACCAGTGTAAGACACATACAACAAGCATATGACTCCACTATTATCTGCACCTCTCCTACACTACCTCAGCGTTTCACCAGCACATATTTTTTGCCTTTGAATCCTGCTTTACTATCAACTACTCTAAACCCAAAGAAAACTAAACTCCTCCTCTTCTTGCCAAAAAACCCCCACTCTATTGACATAAATCAATTCAATCAACACTCGGCTGACAATACCATTATTGAAACAGTCCACCACACTAAACTGCTAGGTGTTATTATACATTATCAATTAAAGATTGAGCTCCACATCCAAAAAAAATAAAGAAAACCCACCAGATACTAGGCATCCTCTACAAAAATAAAGATTCCCTGAACTCATTAACCAAGACCACTCTTGCCAAAACTTTCCCCTATTCTCTCTAATCTACAGCTCTCCATTAGATCCAAAATGGAGCAGTGCTGCAACAAAGTGGCAAAGTTTGCCACTAACTCAAAAACCAGCACACATCATTGTAGGCCATTACAAATGCTAAACTAGTTAGAGTTCCCCAATCACCTCCTCTGTATTGAAATCATGATGATGCACAACATGATCCATAAACTCCTAGCCTGACCAGCTCTGAAAAACATAATTAAACTGTACAACTCTAACACAGCCCTTGTGTCTGAAAATAAGAAACTTTTCACAATCTCCAAAGCCTCTAAACTACCAGGACAAACCCTATACTCTCACTCTGTTGCCAAAGTGTGGAATTCACTCTAACTACAAGAAATGCTCCAGACATAGAAGCTTTCAAAATTTCCCTAAAACAGCATCTAAACAACTCTTGGTTATGCCCATGCTCTGCTCCTGACTAATCTCTCCTCCACTTCCACCCCCCCCCCCCGCTTCATTCTACTCACTCGCACATCCAGCTTTTTCTCCTCCTCTTCTTTTGCTCTGACACTACCTAAGATAAGCAAACAGTAATCTAATATTCCCACTTCCTATAACTCCACCCTCCTTTCCTGCAACTTTGCTTTCTCTGTCTCTCCAACTTTGAGATTGCGTCTTATTTCCATATTACAAATGAACAAAAATATAGATATAAAACTACTAACTACTGACCATAACATACAAATTCATAAACTGCACAGTGCTGATATCCCAAAGCTATGTTTGGATAATATGTATAATGTATAATATGTATTATGTATGGATAATATGCATCATATGCATATATATGTTGCCTCCCTTAGTGATGTTAAAATATGGAGTCGTATGTCCCATGTATCTTCAACAATTTAGTTTGTATTACACTGTATTCACTGTTATACTGCTTGTACATTAAAATCTGTAATTTGGAGCTCTTCTCCTGTGCCTCCACTGAAAATTCTTTTTGACCCAGTTGGACCATGCTGGCAAACAAATGTCAAACAAAATAAATAAATTTAAAAAAAAATTTCTTTTGTCTTTATTTATTGCCTTGTAATATTCCTAACTTATACCATCAAATCCTGTTGCCAACTCATTCTTACCTTTTTTAGAACCTTCTCTGTTTCTTCTATTGTATAATTTTCTAAAAAAAATCCTTACTTTTTCAGATATTCATTTCACTTTCCATTCTTCTTGCCCTTCCATTTCCTCTTTTTCATACATTTTCTCTACAAAACCTTCTACCATCTCCATATCCTCTTGTTTGCATTTTATATTTATTTTGTCTTTTAAGACAGCATCCAGCCTTTCTTCCATCTCTCCTTTTTACTTAGTTTCCTAAATAACGGGAAACCTCCTCTTTCTTTCATTTCAGGAAAAAAATCATTACCTATGTAACATCATGTTTACTTTTTCTCTATTGTTTTCATACATCTGTTTTTCTGTTTTCCCTATTTGGTCATGCCCCCTTTCCATCTCTAACAATTGCATACAATTCTTTTATATTTCATTTAATTTCTTTTTCTTTATTCTTCTTTTCACTTCTAAATATATTGTTATACTTCTGCTTACTCAATACCTGCCAGTGTGTCCATTTTTTTAATGGTCTCATTGTCATATCAACATTCCAAATTATTTCTCTCACCAATTATTTTTTAAACTCTATAGTTAATCTCTTTACCCACTTTCTCACCTTTATTATTTCACTATCTGCCCCTATTCCAGCTCATACTGCTCTCTGAATGTTCTGCTATCTGTACTCTCTCTCACTAGTACCAATAAACACATAGCAAACAGGATAAACACGAAAAAAGCACCAAATCCAAATGATGGTGGACTTCCACAAAATTTATTAAAAACTGTTCGAAATGGAATAAGAACGGCCTCGAAGCCAAGGTAAAATACAAAACAAAAGACAAGAAACCAGTAGGTAAAGCCCTTTTCATCCTCATAATATCCGGACTTCTTCAGACAACTCATTCATGTACACAGTACACCTAACCAGAGACATCAGGAAGGGGAAGGACAGAATAGACGGTTTAGTACAAGAGGTGGTACTTCTGGGTATGTGGATGTGCCTAACAGTACCAACTTCATTAACGAAGAGACTACTTTTAGTGATACACTGGGGCCTGAATTAAATATTGACGGGGATTACCAGGGCCAAAGGCAACACCAAATACATAATTTAAATCAAAGGAATTTACAGGATCAGCAAGACTACCAACAACAAAAAAACTACGGGGGGGGGGGGGAGTGGGAACAACTGGACACCCAACCCACATTACCAACAAAGGAAGAGATACAACACACGCAGCAACAGGAACTAGCCTCAATTCCAGATAAAGTAGTTTTGAATAAAGAAGGTGACTTCAAAATTTAATTAATTTTAAATGTTTATCCTGTGTACTCTCTCTCACAGTAAACTATCTAATCATTTTAGGTCATTAAAAATCCCCCTTTTATACTTCCATTCTTTATTCCTTTTCCTCTTTTAAATCACTACACTTTATTATTTCTCTTAACATCTACATATCCTGTTATTTCTTCCATTTTCGTTCCTCAACTTACAGTCAAAATCTCCTACCATCACTACTGATGAACTTGCTAACACATAATTTACTTCTTCAAACAACTGTTTTCTCCATCATATTGGTATATACATGAATCATGATTAATCTTGTTTTTGGTCTCATTCTCGTATCACATATCACTATGCTTCCTGGTACTACTACTGTTACATCTAAAATTCTTATTTCTTCATTTTTTAGAAGATTTCCTATTCCAGAGCAGGTCTCATTTCCTACCAACCAAACAGTTTGCCCACCCCATACTGCCTGCGTTTTCCTTTTTCTCTTTGTTACATCTGTTATCCAGTAAGCAAAAACACTTTTTTTACACCATTCTACCAAACATGTTAATATAATTTCTAATGCTACTGGCATTTAATACTAAAATTCCAATATCATCCCTTTCCTTTTTTGTGTTTTACTTCCAAACCTTATTTTTCTTTTTCCTTATCCAGTCTCCCACCAACTGATTTTTTTCACTATCTTGTTCTTCTATCTCCATTTCTCTCTCTTCTTCCTCCTCACTTTCTAAAATTGCAAATCTGTTCTTTTCCTTACTTTGAACTGTTATTTCTTCTCTAACTACCTCTTCATTGATTCACCTTCTTTCAGTTTTCCCTTCCCCATACCACCTTCTCTTTCAATGTCTTCTGTAATTATATATTCTAATATCATACAGGACAGTCAAACCAAACCAAAACTATCCAAGTTTACATTTTCTGCAAAAAGGATTACATTTTTTATGCCCTCTTCTCTCTGCATTGACCACACCTTCACTTGTTACAGTCTTGTACTAAATGTTTTTTATCCCCACAGAAATAATATGCTTAAGGTTGGCCCCAGCACCTAACAAATCCTCTCATCATTCACAATTATATTTGAAATATGTTGAATTTTCCCATCCTTAACATCCATTGTTACACACTTTCCAGCCCTCAATCCACACATTTCTTTCATCACATACATCAACTTTATGTACTTTACTACATAAAGAAATAAAAAAAAAAAGTTTTAACTCATGCTTGTCAATATATGAAGTCCTACACTGCACATTTTTTAGTTGTAGTCCCAAGTTCAGAAATAGTCCTTCCATGATGTTATTGCATTTCTTTTTTCAGTCTCAGTCATAAATTTCTCCAACAAATTAAACCTTTCAAATGTCACTTCATAAAAATTTTCAGTGCCTAAATTAATTAATGCTCTTATGTCTTTAATGTCAAAGCCTATTAGAAAAATAATGCCATACTGTCATACCTGCTCAAACTGCCATCAGTTTTTCTTCTTATTCTTAACACTGGTTATTTTCTCTGTGGCTGAGAAACTGCAACTGTCCCCTCTCAGTTACTTCTGTCCTTCCTTGTCTTGCTGCATCTGCACAACTTGCTTATTGCAACAACCCCCCCTGAAAACTAAAGTTACCACCTGTCCCACTTTGCGAGGGGCAGTCCCTCTTTGAGCAGTTGTGTCCTGACAAAAAAATATTAAAAATGGCAAATGTCCTGAGATTGTAGGACATAATTATGTCCCATATTTTATGTAATAGTTACATAAAATAGTTATTTCTGTATCTAAAATACCTAAATGTTACATGAAACAGAATAAGCAACTAAACTGCTACAAGAATAAGTTTTTATTTAGGCAAAAAAGTAAAGTTCTATCCTTTGTACTGACCGTGGGTATGTGTCGGCCTGTAAAATCTGATGTGTGTCCTGAAAATGTCCCAATTTGACTGTTTGAAAAGGTGGCAACCCTACTGAAAACTGGCTACTCCACCAGCCAAGAATACCACCATTGTTTTCCCTTCACCAGCTGTTTTTTTTTTTTTTTTTGCGTTTCCAATCTCTTAGTTTCTTCCTCCTGTAAAACTCTCTCTACCAAGTCACTCTATCTCACATCTTCTCCTTCTTTTGCCTCTGCCTGGTTCATCAAATCTATCAGCATTTCTTTCTCCAGTCATTCCTTTTCCAAGTCTGTAACAGTTATTTCATCTACTTCTCCTGCCTTCACTAAGTTTTCTCCTGTTCCTTTCTTCAGCTCTGCTGCACTCTCCTACATCTTGGAATTTCTGGAACTGCAGTAACAGCCCCCCAGCACCACCAAGCAGCTCCAGAGAGTGCTTCCCTTCCTCTACTCTGAGCAAGGGAAGTTCCCTGGCCACATTTTTCCTAGTCAGTACGAATACCTCCTCAGGTCTCCCCCTGAAAAGAGACCATTGGGACTAACATGGTCAACAAAGTGCAAGTAAAATAAATACACTTTATTGAGAAGTTCTGAGAAAATATACCTCAATTTTTGTATGTAAATGCAAATCTAGCAGACAGATTTTGTGCTAGGTAATACTGGACTGCCAATAAACAATAGTGGATTTTCAATCAACTTGAGGCAGCTGCTATAATTCTTCAGAATGCCTACGGAGATTTGGTAGCCAAGGAAAAATACTAAGTCTGTATTACATAGGTGGTTGTCAGATAAGTAGGGTGAGGCACTGGCTGAAAAGGCTAGATGCATTGCTAGTAGGCTGGATTAGGGAGAGCAGTGGGCTACAGATATGTTCACTACTGCTGTTTTGGCAGGCCTAAGATAATGAGCGAGTCGAGTGACTGAAATAAAGATAGCAGAGTTGAACTGAGATGAACTACAAGCCACAATACTGAGCTGAGATTCCAAATAACTAGAGGCTTCTGAGCTTCCCAAAAAAACATAAGTTGCCATTTTTGATTATACTATTTACTGCACATTTTATTGTGTTCTGCTTATTTAATACTGTATTTTAATACTGTAAACTAAACTGCAACTGTTTATATTGCATTTGTCTGCTTTATTGCGCCTGTTAAATTGCATCCTGTTGCTGTTTTCATTTTTGCAAAGCTTTTTTTTTTTTTTGGTATTTTCACTGTTTGCAAAGTAATTGTTGCTTCTTTTCACTGTTTGCAAAACATCTGTTCTGTTCGTTCTGTTTTCTTGCCAAGTGGTGCTTTAATTAACTGATTTGTTTGCCATTTAAAACATTCTTTAGTGTCTCCTTGCTGTTTTTTCACTGTTTAAAGCATTTTTAGTGTCTCACTACTGTTTTTCTGCTGTTTAAAACATTTTTAGTGTTTCCCGGCTAAATTAGTGTAGCTAGTAGCTGTAGCATAGTCCATATATAGGTTTGCTGCATCTGGGTCTGTTTGTAGTGGGGGCATTCTGCATCCATGTGAGAGAGGTTTGCTGATTGGAACCTGTCTGGTGAAGGGTGATTGGTCTAGGGCTTGGAATAAACCACCCTCATTGGTTCTTTTGGGTTTTTTAAAAGTTTTTTTTTTAAGTTTTAAGCTCTGCAATGGAGTCATTTTCTGCTTGTTTGTGTGTCGAGCAGCATTGTGCACTGCTGTACAATTATGTGCCATAGCCAAATAATTTCAACAATTTTCCCTTAGATACAGCTGTAGTACATTAGTGTAATCCTCATGTTTAGTACATCTTTGGTCTAAGAAGTATTCCTAGTGAGCTATGACCTATTAAACCACTAGCTAAAAATCCTGACAGAAATACCCATCTACAGAGCACCTCCTAGATCAGTCCTGAAAGTACCCCCTTTGTGACAACAGTTCTTCAAACCTAGCATTATGGACAGTTAGACCACCTTTGTTTCTCCTGCCAGCATTGTTGACTTGGGTCTCCTAAGGCAGTGGAGCAACTGCTTCTGCCTCGTGTACACTGATAACCCTCTACTAATAACTCACTCTAGTACAAAGTGCGAGAGATGCATCTACACCAAGAATCTTGAATCTCTACTCTTGCACTCAAAACAGTATCACTGAAGAGGTTGTCAACTCACCCACCACTACTCATACATATAGTAAGCACCAAACACATAATCAACATACAGGCTTACCGAAACACCAGAGACCATGAAACAAAAGACTGCTAGAACTAACACAGTTCCCACAGCACCCAAAACTCATAACACCAGTGTCTCATCTACCAAGCCCTTAAGGCGTAACAATCAAAACCCAAATTTTCTTGACATTGGATACTCTATAGTGAGACACATGGATGTCCCACTCACCAGGTTAGATAAGGAGAAAGTCACAGTCAGCTGTCTGTCCGGTGTCAGGATTAGTCAGACCACGCATGCACTCAGGTCTCTTGTCAACCATTACCATTATAACTCTGTCATAGCTCATATGTTGGAGTGAATGACCTCAAACATACCTCACTGGACTATATGAAGGAAGACATGATTTAGCTCTCTGAGTATGTGTCCCACGCAGGTATGTCCTTAGCCTTGAGCAGCATATTACCCTCATGATTTCAATAATTGACTTAGTTTTTATTGTCATTCAAAGGGGTCCAGTTTCTGTCAGCCTGGAATAACATGGTTGACAAACCTTGCTGCTTTGCCAGAGACGGTTTACACCTGGCACCACTAGGCTTTCAACTGCTGGCAGACTCCTGCCTCTCCCATAGTGCCTTTTTAGGAAAGGTCTTAAGAACAAAACTGCATTCATGAAAATTGCCAACCATAACAAAATAAGGGTCATGCTGGTAAATTCTAGGAGCTTAAACAGAAAACTGCACACCCTGGAAGCACTTCTATCACTGGAGTCTGCAAATGTCTGTGCAGTCACAGAAACCTGGTTCAAGGCCTGAGAGAGTACCCTGGCCTTGCAAGGCTACATTGCCTTCCACACCTACAGACTGCAAAACGAACGTGAGAACCAAAGGAGGCAGTGTTTCTATCTATATTAGAGATAAATTCATCTCCTGAATAGTTAGACTAGACAACTCCATGGAGTTACTCCATGTTCCAACTATGTTGGAGAAGACCCCCATTCAAGTCATAGTGAAAGATCTCCCCTCCATGGAGCATGATGCACATGAAGCCTAATTGACCAAACTGAAGTCAATCCAAATACTGCTAAACAGTCTGGTCATGGGAGACTTCAATTATCCCACCATCAACTGGGAAACCTACTCCAGCCATAACTCACTAGCGCAAACGTTCCTTGACTTTGTTAACTCAACTGCCGTGGAACAAACTGTTCAACCCCAACAACAGGAACAAACATACTGGATCTGGTCCTCACTAACATGACAAACAGATGCAACCACAATTGTCAGCCCCTCATTAGTTAAATCTGACCACAAATCAGTCACCTTTGATCTGGCACTAACACCAGAATTCACAAGGGGCAAAGCAAACTATACCCTCCTACTGGAAGTTATAAATGCATTCCAAGCCCCACCCCCAGCTGTAAGTGGTAACAGCACCAAAGCTTACAGTAAAGCCCTGTACAATCACTTGTACAAGTATACAGACTCAGCTGTTCCACAGAGAATCAAAGCCAGAGCCCCAAGTAAAAAAAAAAAAAAAAAAAAAAAAAAAAGCTGCGCTGGTGGACATCCAGCACAACAAACTTTACAACAAAAGCAAAAAGTTGGTGTCTAAGAAAACTAATGCGAGGCCCCAACAATAGAAAAGGACCCTCCTCAGCCTCAACACGCAAATAAGACAACGTGTCAAATCCTCTAAGGGTAACTTTGAAGAAAAAATTAGCAATCATAGCTAAAGATATTCATAAGGCCTTTTACAACTATGTACATAGCCGAAAAGGTAGGACCCAAGCATGTGCCAAACTAGTGATTAACAGCATCACACACACACACACACTGATCCCACAGAGATAGCAAACCTGCTAGCAGACAGATTTGGTGAAAATTTCACTGCCTTATCCTCTCAAAACTTATCACAAACCTTGCCCCCAACTCCCCCCCCCACCCTACATATCCAAAGAGCAGGTCATTCAAGCCTTGTCTAAGGCAAAAAACACAGCCTCTACGGGACCAGACAGCATCCCAGACTATCTTCTAAACAAAATAAACTAGCATCACCATTAAGTACCCTATTCAATCACAGCCTAACCACTGGCTTTGTTCCTACAGAACGGAGAACAGCAACAGTTATTCCCCTCCACAAAGGTGGCTTAGCAACAGACTAGGGAATTATACACCCATAAGTCTGACCAGCCACATCTGTAAAGCTATGGAATGCATCATCATGGACCTCATAAATAAAGACATAGGTGACCTCCAAACCCTGGATCCGACTCAATTCGGCTTTGTCAAGGGCAGATCCTGCCTCTTAAACCTGGTGGATTTCTTCAAAAATGTGACCAGAGCGACTGAGAGAGCAAATCTGTGCACAGAGCATGCCTGGATTTGGCTAAGGCTTTTGACACAATCCCACACTCAGGCATTACTGATAGACTTAGCAAACTAAATGTAAACCCCTTTGTTTTAAGGATGGGTTGCCAACTGGCTCACAAACCGGTCACACTCTATCAAAGTGGGTGACTCCACATCAGCAAGCAGACCTGTCACCAGCAGGGTGCCACAAGGGTCAGTGCTGGGCCTCCTACTGTTTGGTATATACTTCTCAGACGTTCAGGCCAAAACTAAGGGGATGTGGCTGACCAAGTTTGCGGATTATTGAAAACTGGGTGCAATTACTAAATCCCAAAATGATGTCAGTATACTTCAGAAGGGTCTTACACAGACCAATGACTGGTGTCTTATTCATGGTCTCAAACTGAATGCAAAGAAATGCATCATCATTCCCTTCTGTAAAAACAATATCCCTTCACACTATCAAATTAGCAACAATACCATATGTACCTATGAAATGGTAAGATATCTGGGATCACAAGTAGACTGCAACCTTAACTTTAACCACCATGTGTCTACTGTAGTAAGGATGGCATTCTGTGAAGCACATTTGATTAGCAAAGGCATCGCCTCTAGAGCAAAGGAGTTTATAACCCCCTCTATACTCGTCACTAATCAGGCTCATTATGGAGTATAATGCCCCTTTTGGCATGTACCGTACAAAGCACCTGCAGCAATTGAAGAGAAAATTCTAGCAGATATCATCGCTCATATCAGAGACTGCTTACAAACCAATCTCTGACCCAAACCTAATGAATTAGCTCCACATCCGTAAATCAAACAGGACTAGAGCTACCCATTCCAGGGACCCAAATATGGCCTGCAAGTTGAATAGGATGTGCTAGAGGGACAGATTTGTCTTACAGAGACTGCTGCATCTTTGGAATAGGCTGCCAATTCATGTGAAGCAGAGCACCTCTATGACACTGATCAAAAGGAACCTGGATGAGTGGATGGGGCATCATAACTTTTACCAGGGATAGCACCCACAACCCTTCTGGACATGGGCAGACATTACTAAATACAGTCCTGGGTATTGACTAGTGTATCTATGGTATTACTCTGGAATGAAACGGCTAGGCTTTAAATTACCTCTGGGTCGATAGCCTAGTAATCTCTTATGATCCTATGATACAGCAGTAATGGGGAAATACACAACTTGACTAAAGATAAAGGATTTAGAGATGCATCAAAAAAGGGGGAGATTATCAGTAGTAAAACCAAGCAATAAGAATATCAGACGAATTATAATCATTAACTACTAAGACTGCAGTAAGCAAAAAGTCACTGAATCATGCAACAGCAATAAAGAAGTTAATGATTAGAAACCAAAACAAATAAATCACTCCACGAATGAACGAGCACTTGTAACAGATACACTGGGCAGAGAAAGACAGTTGATGGACAATGACTGGTCATCAGCTATATACTAAGTCAGTCAGTGAATAATAAGTAATCACTATTAGAAAATGGGATTCAATCAATAAGGCAATACCCAATTAGCACAATAGCTAAGAAACAGTATTAGCAGAAAATGAGAGCAGAACAGACAGTGATCAGGCACGAGCAAAGTACTATTTTTTTATAAAACAGCAAATAATATGCACATAAATGTGGCTTCATTTCTAATGCAATACTTAAAAGGTGAAAAAAAACAAGTTAGAAATGTAACAACAATAAAGCAATCATTTTGCAACTAAACTGTAATTAAAAAGACAGAGAAAAGAAATTTATACAATCCGCAACAAAGACAGACAGACAGACTGCATTACCTGTTGTAGACTAGGTTCTTCTACTGCATATCCACTAGGATTTACACTACTTAGTGGTACTCGTCAGAGTTAATCTAAGTATCAAGACCAATAAACCTCCAGTTATTAGACTGAAAAGTTACACTGACTTACAGTAATTTGACACATTTTCATGAATTAATGTTTCATACCACCATAGGAACATCATTGTAAAGGCAAACATACTTAGTCCTGAAGACAAAAAAAACTTCCTCAAAACAGTTTTCCCCATGCTGAAGCCATAGAAGATAAACAACGACCTTTAACCTCAGTGGTATCAACTCAGGGAAAATATGCTACATCCACAGACTTTAATGGACCAGTGCCTAACATAACATCCCCTGGATAAACACTGCATTTACTTGGGAGACTGCTTCGATAAAAAGTATTCAAAACTTTTTACTGGAAAAATAGCCCAAATGAAAATGGGTAGCCTACATTAAAATGCATCATGGTACTTAACTCACCAGATGCTATGATGCAGTAGTTCACAGTGACGAAACACTTTAAAAATGCACTCTGAATAGTGAATACATATAAAGTATTATTCTGATGGAAAAAGCTCACAGCATGCTTAATACAAAGTTATTTCACAGTGGTAAATGAAGCATATTTTATGCTACCTCACAGATTTGTATCTTCCTCATAATTTTAAAAAAGAGGCTGCAGAATACAGTGTACATTATCTTTAAACGCTAATGAGCAAGCTGCAAAAAGATGCATATCCTGTAGTATATTTTGTTTCTAGAACTTCACTTTTAATATAGTTCTTTTGAATTGTAAAACACATCCTCATTATCTCTGCATTATTTACTCATTATCCAGAAAACCTCATTCACCTTAAAAGTAGATGGCGAGAAACTGCTTTATCTCCGGCTTCATTAACTAATTTCCTCAGTAGTACAATTAGTCCCAGTTAATCCCTTCACCTGACTCGAGAAAAAATTTAGTGTCACCCATCTCATAGCAGCACTTTTTCAAAACCAATGCAGAATTTTTCAAATGCATTTCTTCAAGTGAGCAACTAAGCCTTCATATTTGTATTTTTAAGGAGATCTACACCACATACAATGTGTGCTACAAGTGTGGACTGTGATTAATCATAGTGATATTGTAGATTATATAGCCAGGTATACCCCATTGCACATTACAACATATATGTACTTTTCAAAAAAATGTTTATTTAATGCTCTTGATCCTTTTATTGGGAAGACAAGAAATATCTGCGTTGTATACATTTTCATCCAAGATCAAACCCATTAAAATATTTTAACTATTCACATTTTAAAAACATCTACACAAAAGCCATGTTTTCTAGAAAGTTCCTCTCCATTGAAGAAATTACACATCAGGCTAAAAGTTAAATTAGTCCGGACAGATGGAATCCCATTCAGTCTGAGTAAGAAATAGAAAAACAAAATAAAATACCACAGAAACAGTGAAGGTGAGCCCAAATATGATAAAGTTCATCACAAGTGGTGAAAGACATTCTTTGTACCATTCCAGCTTTATTACTAATCCACAAACATATGGTCCCATTCATCCAGTAAGACAACAGGCAAGCTGCCACTACTATGAAGTTAGAATGACCACTTCCAAACCATCTCCTCACAATAACTACCCCTGGACCAACTTAAGAGACAGAAAAAAACTGAATGGAAAATCACCAATGTACAAAGTATAAAAAGCATCTAAAATGCAACAAAGATGTGCTCCTCTTCCTAATAGAAACCTCAAACAGCCTTTATAAAATTTAGCTTGTTTTTGTGTGTGAGCAATGATACCTGTCAGAAATTAAATTTAAAAAGCACTAGTTTACTCACCATTATTTTACTCAGTTATATACTTAGTTAAATGGCCTTCCTAGAAAGCCTGGTTGACTAAATGTTTTTTTTTGCTTAATTCTATAATTTTTGGGTGGCTAAATGGCACAATGGGGTGCTTTCTGTGTGGAGTCTGCATGCCCCTGCTGTGTTCCACTAGGTTTTTCTCTTGGTACTCAGATTTCACATCCCAGTGACATGCAGTAAGTGGTTTTGCAGCTTCTCAATTGTCTATAGCAGTGTGTGCGTGTGTGCATGTGTGTGTGTGTGTGTGTGTGTGTGTGTGTGTGTGTGTGTGTGTGTGTGTGTGTGTGTGTGCGCATGCGTGCATGCCTGTGTATGTGTGATATGGAAAAAAGGTATGGTAATATACTTTCAATCCACTTCTCCCTCGCCTAGTAATGTCCATGTCCATGGACAGCAGTAGCCATTCATGTAGTTGCTACAGTTGTCAGCTGCAACTCATAATCATGGATGAATGCATAATTTCAGTATTAAAACAAATATGTACATAGCTTTTCATTTACCTATTCCTTGCACTATCGAGTTTTGGCCCTCTTGGCTGCTAAAATAACTCATTCATTCATTCATTCATTCCCCTAGTACCTCTCAGTGTACCTCTTTATGAGGAACGTACCTCATTTGGGGTCTTAAAAACTTCATGTTCCTCACATTTCCTCAAAGTTCCACATTGAAAGAGTTTGTCACACATTCAGTGTTAGGAATTTTTTTTTTTTTAAGTGAAATCCATAGTAGATGGAAATTAATCATATTTATTCATTAAAGGATGATATTTATGAATAACAGTTGAGCAAACCAAACCTCTATATCTTCTCATCCTCTATGACAGCTGCTGCAGGAGCCTAAGCAGCTTGCTGAACTTGGGTCATTTGGCTCAAAGAATACTATTATCCCTCAATGCCAATAGACTGGTACTGTACAAAAAGATGCACTGTATGCCAATGGGTGAATCATATAGTAGTGCAGGGAGGAGATAAGATGCAGAGTGTTCCTAGAGGAGTCTGTGAGAAAAGTTTTAGAGCAATAGAGGAAATCAAGCTTTTGGTGGATTTTTCTGATAGCCTGGGATATCTCTGAGTCAAATTTTGTTATTGTAAAAAGTCAGCCCCACTAATTTTATGTTGGATACATTCTCAATTCGTATGCTATTGGCTGACCTAATAGTGAAAGTTTGTTTTTGGATAGACAGACTTTTAGGAGTAAAAAAGCAGAAGTCCCTCCCCCCACATTCAACAGAAGTTGGTAGTTAGTTAACCAGGATTCAACTGAGGAGTAGCAGTCGTGGTAGGGGGTTGTAGCTGGGTGAGGCTTTCAGCTGTACATATAAGGCAGCATAATCTGCATATTGCACAAATAAGTAAAGAGCTGCTTTGTGGAGGTTGTTGGTAAAGATGTTAAATAATAAGGGGCCTAGAAATGAGTCTTAGGGTATGCTTATTGAGACTGGCAAGAAGGGGGATAGTTCTTGTTTTCATTTTACCGCTTGAAATCTGTCAGTACGGTAACTGGAACCAAGATAGAATTGAATGGGAGAGGCCTAGCGAGGCTAGTTCTATGAATAATTTATGTTGTGAGATGGTGTTGAATACTTTGGACATATTTAGGAAAAGAAATTATATTAAGCTGTCAGTGTTTTTGTAGGTACTGATGGCATTATTAAAACTAAGTACAGCTGTGGTTATACTATGGAATGGTCTGAAGCCCTGCTGGGTGGAGGAGAGCAGACTATTATTGGTGAAGTGATGTAGAAGTTGGGTGTGTATGTATTTCTTTAAGATTTTAGATAGGGGTGGTAGAATACCTACAGGTCTGAAACTAGAGAGGTCAGTGGAGGGCCCACCTTTATGAAGCAATATAATGTCTGATTTTTTCCAAACTAAAGGAAAATAGTTTTCTGTAATAACTTGGGTTATAAGAATATAAATGGGGAATGATCTAGCTTCTGCTGTGAGTTTAAGATACTTTGTGGTTAACTTGTCAGCTGCAGGGATCAGTAGATTTAACTTTCAGTAGGTGTTTTAAAATGACAGCTGTTGGTACTAGTTTGAGGGAGAAAGGAGTTAGATGTCTGTTCTGGTTAGCAGGCATACTAAGGGCTGTGAAGGTGGCTTTTTCAAAAGGAAAGTACTGAATGAGTGAAATGGTTATTGAACAGGGCAGGTTCAAAGGTGTGGTAATTTCGATAGGGTGTAAAAGTCTTTATAAATAACCAGAAATTTTTGGAGTTGTGTCGGTGTTTGTCCTGTAGGTTAAAATAGTATGTTGCTTTATCTGATTTAATTTTTTGATTACAGAGATTTCAGAGGTGTCAAAACTTTTGCCAGGACTGCTGAGATTTGGTTTTCTGCCATATTCTCCATGCCTTATCTCATTTTAACATGAGTTGGTTAGTCTCTTTGGTGAGCCAGGGGGCAGGATTTGATTTGATTCATTTTCTTCTAATAGGGGCATGTTTGTTAAATATGCTTAGGAATGTGCTATTGAAATGAGTTACTGTGTCATCAAGCATAAGTTTTTAAGGATCCATCCATCAACAACTTTTTCCCATTTTTGCATATAGGGGTCAGGGTGTCAATTCAACAGTGATAATCATAAAAAGCCAAATTTTTAATAATGTTCTATTTATATTTGCAGAGGTATGAAGTGAAGATGTCCTTGTTAAATCAAGAGAGATTACCTACTAGGTTATATGCTATAGGTTTGTGGGGGTGATGTGCGTTTTTTGAACGAAAGTAGGGATATGGTCACTGATGGTGTTAGGTAGACAGTCTGAGGTGTTGATATGGTTTGGGGCAGCAAAATCCAGTCTAAGGTTGAGTGACTGTTGGCACTACTACCTTGGTACTAAAAACCTGAATAACTAACTTTTTGCGACAGGGGTTAGGCTTCCTGTGATGGGAGGGGTCCCGCCAATCCCCTACTACAGAGAGTCACAGGAAGAGATTCTGAGCTCTGAAAAGCTGCCAGCATAGGTTTATGCAGGCAGAGAATCCACATGCCACTGAGGCAGTGTGAATGGTGAACATCATCTGGCAGTTGAATACAGAGGGTTAAGGGCTATGAGCAGCTAATGAACTTAATCATTTAGTCTACGGTTTGATTCCCTCAGCATTCATTTGCCTACTGTGCAACTCTGAACAAGTTATTTAAGCAACAGTGCTCCTGGGATGCACCTAAAAAACAGTCTTGCACCTAGTGGGTTTATTCATTTAAACAAAATAAATAAATCTAAAAACTTTCTATAAGAGTTAAAGCATCTAATGCAACACTGGAGAGGGTGCTGTTTTAACTGCTACAGTATTTATCTGCTGAAGAGCTGTTACCAAATCACATTCACTTACACTACCTCACTTTGAGAAAGTGTATTGCATCAATTAATCGCAATATATGGAGTTTTCTAACCAGTACCTTTCAAGAACCCTGAAAGAGGGGCAATATCAAAGCAGCCTCAGCATATTCTTTCCTCTATTTGTAATGTTTGAAAAATGTGGATGCTCCTTACAAAGTAACAACTTATTTTTATTTATTTATTTATTTATGTCTGGTTGTTGGCCATAAAAGTGGACTGATCAATACTGGACCCATGTCAGCAACAACCCAGCAATAATTAAACATAAGTACTAGAAAAGAGGAGTACAATACACATAGAACAGAATGCAGACTGCTTTTAACCATGCAAGAAATGTTACACATTGCGCCAATCTGTTGGAGGTGGTTTAGGTCCTTGCCTATAAAACTGACAACACAGGAATGAGTAAAGACCCAAGAAGCCTCAGAAGGGGATAGACTTGAGCAACCAATGGTCAGTTCACCCACATCAGGAGGACAGAATGGTTCTCTTTAGCATCTTGTTGGTCCCTAGTAATGGCTGGATAACAGCAACAGTGTCAGAGAAGTCCATATGCACACTGAGAGAATGCAGACTATAGCACATCATGGTCAGGAATGTGCATGTGTGCGTGTTCATGTTATTGCATGCTCTCTCCTCAGGGGAAACTATATGGCATATGAAAAATACCTCCAGCCGGGAGTGGATTATGCTGGATGGGGATAGATTTCTATCACCCCCCCCAAAGATGGATAAATGCAATAACAACTGTGACCCCAGGTGGATGACCTAGGTCTAGGAGTAAGCTGGTCATCTACAAAGGGGTGGAAGGAAAGTAGAAGCACAAACTACCACCTGTCATTTGAAAAAAAAAAAAAACTTTACACATTTCCAAAAATAATGATTATAGCAATCTTATACAACAGCAAAATCAGGCAGATTTTGCATATGTGAAACAATAAATATATACAATATTTATAGACTTGAGAATAAGTGTCATCAGTATAAGAATCATGAGAAAGAAATTAACATTTAATTCAGGAAAACACTTAACTGCTTAGGAGATCGAGTACTACTAGCTTTTGCTGAAGCTGGTACAAATTACTCTATTTAATAAGTACTTTAGAAGTCTTTGCCCAAATTCAACAAGAACAGAATGCTTTCTAAGATTATTAAGTGATGTCCCCGAACAGAAAATGTATGGTCAATAGATAAGTTATCTGTGGACCATTTAAGTGCAGCAGTACTGTCAGCACTGAAGAGTAACTGGCATGGAGTATTAGTTACTTATAATCTAGGGCCATGTAAGTGAGGAACTGATATAGAGTGTGTTCATGTATATCTTGGACAGACACTTTAAGTATCTGTGACTTGGCTGTTGCTGTTGTATAATATGGCCTCATATCACCCCATGTAGTGATATCCTATATTTATTACACCAAAAGCAGCTGCTTACCTACTTTGACAAAGTTTGCTTAGCACTGGAAGGTCTTGTTTTCCTTTTGCTAAAGATAAAAACAACTGGTATGATTTTGTAAAAGATGTAGCTTTATCCAGATACAAACCAAACTGCCTATAGACAAAGTGCACAACAATCTTCTTCATTTATTTTCCTGCATTGAAAAGAATTCGATAAGTTTTACTGCCGAGTCATTTTGCACTACCTTAGACATAACAGAGGGGTTTTGTATTCAGTTTATTTTATTTATTTTATTTGTATTTGTTTTCTGGGGTACAGCACTAATCTCCATAGACCATTTTCAGACTCCGGCTGGGAGCAATTTGTTAAATGCACATCAGAGACTGTGATTTCAATATTCTCCTTGGAAAAATAGCCACAAGAAATGTTTATAAAGGCATAGCTTTAATGTTACTGAAATAAACTTGTTTAATTAGATGTAGAATTAGCTTTTTCAACATAAACTACAGACCCAGCTCTGAATCTTTATTACGCCAATGTGGTCTCAAATGCAAGGTTCTTTTCAAAAACAGTTTTATTGGTTATTCAGAAGCCAACATGATGGATCAGTGTATGCTTTCTGATAGAGGTTCCATGGAAAATATGTTGTAGGAAAAACTGGGCAGACTTAGAACTAAAGAAAATAAACTGTCTAAAATGTTTGGCAATATTGCTGAGATAAGTTCACTATTATGTTATAGCTTCCCATACTGTATATCTATGTCATTTGCTAACACACAAGATTTTCTGGTAGATGGTGTCCTAGCTTATTTTAATAAACCTAAGGCCTCTTTTGCTAAGATTGTCTGTATGAGGAACTAAATTATCTAGGCTGTCATTCTAACGGTTATTAGGCTAGGATAGCAGATTTTGCCCCATTATTCTCCCCACCCCACTGGGATGGTAGTGTAAAAGAAATGCGGCAACATGTATCAAGGCTGTAATATCATTTGCAACATTAGTGGCACCTGCAACCTCTTCTCTCAGTAAGGAATTATCAAAATGAGCTGAATTTGGCCCTGCACTATTTCCAACAGCAAAATTTGGATTAGTAAGATAGACAGCAATGTGAAAGTAGGCTCTGCTCTCATCTGATGGGAATGGCAACCACTGCTCATATTATGAACTGTTGGATACTTGCAACAAACATTTGCAAATGTGAAGTTATCTGAGAAGCAAACAAATATGTTTGTGGATGATACTACTTTAGTACATGGAACTCTGTGATTACTCTCCATAATCTGAAAAAAAATAAACTTGTTATTCACTACTGCAGGATGAGACCAGACCATAATTAGAAGTTATGTACTCACCATAACGTTCCATCTGAGTAGGTAGTTCATTTGTCTGCAACCTGTGGGTTACGGATCCGATATCGGATCCGAGCCGGCAACTTGTTTCAAGCTAATGGATCCGAGCTCCTAGCTCCTCCCTTCACCCATAATCCCCTGCTAACCCTCCATGACCTCAGATCGAGTTTGCCTCCCAATATATATCCAACAAAGGATATCTAAAAACTAATAGATCCGAAGAAGGTCAGGGGGAAGGAGGGGGGGATGGTTGCAGACAAATGAACTACCTACTCAGATGGAACGTTATGGTGAGTACATAACTTCTAAATCTGAAGTAGGATTGTTCATTTGTCAGCAACCTGTGGGACAGAGTCCCCAGCTACCTGCACCCTGGGTGGCCATCATGGGAGGATATTACGAAGCACCGTAGAGCCAAAGGATGCTCTCCCTCTAGAAAGCAGGTCTAGCTTGTAGTGGTTGATAAAGGTATGAGATGAAGCCCAAGTGGCTGCAGAACAAATATCATCCAAAGGAACTCTAGACTTGAAAGCCGCAGAAGTAGAAATGAAGCGAGTGGAATGAGCACGAACTCCTTCTGGTGCGGGTCTACCCGAGGCTTGATGAGCCAGTATAATACATTGGGAAATCCAGCGAGATAAAGATACTTTAGGGATAGCTTTCCCCAAGTTAAATTTGGCAAAGGAAATGAACAGCTGGTCAGATTGTCTATGGCCAGCCATCCTATGAGTATAAAAACGAAGCTGCCTATGAACATCCAATGAGTGCAGCTTGTATTCACCCTTATTTTGATATTTAGGGAAGAAAACCGGTAAATTTATGGATTGGTTTATGCTGGTTTCTGATGCTATCTTGGGAAGAAAGGAGGGATTGATCCTGAGGTACACTTTATCAGGGTGAAAAATCAGGTATGGAGGCTTTACAGAAAGAGCCTGAAGTTCCAACACTCTTTTCGCTGAAGTAATGGCTACAAGGAATGCTGTTTTCCATGACAAGAATTTGAGATCCACTGAAGCAGCGGGTTCAAATGGTGGAGCAGTCAAGGCTTGAAGAACTAAAGTAAGATCCCATGGGGGTATGGCTTCTTTTACAGGAGGTCTAAGTAAAAAGGTACCCTTGAGAAAGGTTTTACACAATTTGGCGGACATCAAGGGCCCTGTATCATGTCCCACATGATAATGAGAAATGGCTGCCAATTGCACTTTGACAGTTGAACAACTAGCGCCTTCTTGAAAGAGTTCAGTTAGGAAGTCTAAAATGGATGGAAGAGGAGCCATAAAGGGATCTAGATCGCGGCGCTCCTCCCAGATGGAAAAACGTTTCCATTTACTGTGATACACTTTCCTGGTGGAGGGCTTATGCGCTGCCACGAGGATGGCTTTGACTGGTGAAGAGATACCAGGAGTCCTAACTAGGAGTGGAACTGGAGCAACCAAGCTGTCAGTTTCAGATTGTCCAGGTTTGGAGTTGGCAAGTCCAATGGATGGGAGAAGAGATCCGGAATGGGATCTAGAATCCAAGGGTGATTCACAAGGTGAGACCACAGGTAAGGGAACCAAATTTGTCGAGGCCAGAATGGGACAATGAGAATCATTTTGCTCCCCAACCGTGAGGCTTTCTGTAAGAGTTGTATCATCATTGGAAGAGGAGGATAGGCATATAGTAGACCGGGTGGCCAAGCATGCACCAGAGCGTCTCTTGGAGATTCCCTTGGTGGGGGGATTAGAGCGAAGAAATTGTCGCATTTGGCATTTGATGGAGATGCAAAAAGATCGCAGCAGGGTTGCCCCCATGTTGCGAATATCTGCTTTGCTACTAGAGGACTGAGAGACCACTCGTAAGGGGTAAGAAGGGTGCGGCTGAGCTTGTCCGCTAGGATGTTGGTCCTCCCCGGAATGTGCGTTGCAATCAGAAAGCGGTTGGTGGAGATCGCCCATTCCCACACTCTCATGGCTTTGCAGCAAAGAGGATAAGATCTGGTTCCCCCCTGTTTGTTGATATACCAGACCACTGACATGTTGTCTGAGTGAATTGCAATCGTTCCTGCGGGGAGGAAGCTCTGAAGTGCTTGCAACGCCAACAGCACCGCTCTCATCTCCAGAACATTGATATGCAGGGAGGTCTCTATATCGTTCCACATGCCTTGGACTGTCCTGCCTGAGTAATGCCCCCCCCACCCGAGGCGGGAAGCGTCCGTGGTCACCGTGGCGATAGGGGGAGAGGTGCAGAAGGGTCGGCCCGTATGGAAGTTCGATGCTTGGAGCCACCATAGTAGTGCCCTTCTGCAAGCCTTGCTGATAGCAATGGGATGGTGGAGAGGAAGGGATAGGAAGGACCATTGCACTAACTGTGTCCATTGCATGACTCGCATGTTCAAACGGGCACATGGAAGGAGTGTAATCGCTGCCGCCATGGAGCCTAGTGCCCTCAAGATCAATTCCGCTGGTGAAGCCTCTGAATGAAGGATAGCCCGCACATGAAGTTGTAGATTTCTGATTCTCTCGGCAGTTAGGAAGGCTCGCAAATCTCTGGTGTTTATTCTGGCACCTATGAACATCTATGATCTGTGTTGGAGCCAGTAGAGATTTGCCGAAATTGATAGTAATGCCTAGTTGTAGGGCTAGATGGAGAAAGAAGTCTCTGGCCGAGCAAAGTAGATGCTTTGTTGGTGCAGTCAGGAGCCAGTCGTCCAGGTACGGGAAGACCTGAATTCCCTGGAGTCTCAGGTGGGCCGCAATCACTGCTAACACTTTGGTGAACACCCTGGGGGTTGTGGTGAGGCCAAAGGGAAGGACCCTGAACTGGTAGTGACTGGCTCCCAGCCAAAAGCGAAGGAACCTCCTGGATCGTTTGTCCATTAAGATGTGGTAATACGCATCCTTGAGGTCTATAGAGCACATCCAATCGTTCTCCCACAAAAGGGGGAGGATAGATTGAAGAGTAACCATTCGGAATTTTTTCTTGGTTACTGACAGGTTCAAGCGGGAAAGGTCTAGAATGGGTCTCAGATCATCATTTTTGGCACCAAAAAGAACCTGGAGTAGAACCCTAATCCGAGCTGGTCTTGGGGGATGGGCTGGATGGCTCTTTCTTAGCAGCTGCTGTATTTCTGCGGCTGCGGCCTCCCTGTGATCGGGTGGTACATCGGGGAGGTTCTTGGATAGGGGGACATGAAGAATTGGTATTTTGTATCCTTTGGATATGATGCAAAGCACCCAGCGGTCTGTTGTGATGGACTCCCATGCCGCTAGATGTTTCGAAAAACACCCCCCGACTGCCTCCAGAGTGGAGCAGCTGGGCAACCCCTCAGGGCTGCTGTGCAAGCCGCTCAGAGAAAGGTTCTCTGGACCCAAAATTTCTCAGAGCCCCTCTGCCTCTGGGGCAACGTCCTTCCTGTCCACCTCTGCCACGGTAGGACTGGTTGTCCGGAGCTGGTTGGGAATGTTGTGATTTCCGGAACCACATCTTCTTCTGACCCTTTTGGTTCCTTGAAAAGGACCGCTGGGGAGCAGAGAAGTGGACTCAGACGGCAGACAATGTCTTCCCATCCTTCTCACTCTGGACAAGCGTTTCGCGAACTGTTTTGCCAAAAAGGGCAGAACCATCAAAGGGGGCGTTCACGAAGGATGCTTTAAAGGGCTCCGTAAAGTCGCAATGACGGAGCCAGGCCTGACGTCTCATGACTAGGCCTGCTCCGCTAGCCCTAGCGGCTCCCTCTGTGGCGTGGGACAACAGCCGCATAGAGGTGTTTGAAATAGATCTCAGAGTGGCCATTCGGGTGGAGTACAATTGTTTATCCTCCTCCGACATGGACTCAGGGGGGAATGCAGCGTATTCTTTGATAAGATCCCGCTGCATCCTGATGACATGTGCCATATAGTTCAGAGACCTTACTGAGAAGGTCACTGAACTAAAGACTCGCTTCCCCAAGCGGTCCATCAAACGGGACTCTCTGCTCGGTGGATGGACTGAGGGACTCTCCTGAGCCAATTCCCTCTTTGTGGCTGCCGCCGTCAACATGGCATCTACAGGGGGGCCCTTACTCCAATGTGACCGGTCTGAGGGGGGGGGCTAAGAATCCTATCCGGTCGCTTCGGTACTGGCTCCACGGTGTCCGGATCCTTCCATGCCCTGGTGGTAATGAGGTCCACCAGGGGGTCGGCTGGAGGGGACACCCAGGAGGTACACGGGCCTGCCTCGAATGCCTCCAGAAACACGGACTTGTCAGAGGAAGACTTGGGGGCAGACCACCCACCTCTGATTCTAAGCATCTCCATGATGTCTCCAAAGGAGACATCCTCAGGGGGTGATCTTGGGGAGCCTTCCCCTTCCTCCAAGTCCGTGTCCTTGGTTAAGGACTCAGGGGAGTCCACATGCCTCCTTTTGCACTTATGCTTGCGGGGAGCTTCCTCGGGGGGGACTGTCCGAGGAGGCCTCGCCAGCAACATCTTGTTCCAATGGAACTATCTGTGACATCGAAGCAGGCTGTCCCTTTGGCCCGGTGATGGAAGCCTGGCCCAGCAAAGAGGGAGTGCAGGGAGGAGTCAATGCAAGGACCGGGGGTATGGATGCTCTCAACAGAGCCCTCTCCACAACATCGAATGCCGAGGGAGAGCCACTCTCCAATGGATCCAAAAGTCGGCTCCCACTCGGATCCGATGAAGGGATCGGAGCCGGAGCCGAGACCGTCGGATCCGAGGGACCAGTGTGCTCCGACCTGGATGGAGCCGAAGGCACACTGAATCCCCCGGATCCGAAGTTCGGACCATGGCTCCGAGAGGTCTGATCCGACAGACTCGAGGGTAGGGTCGGATCCGAAGTACCAAGTACTGTCGGTGCCGACCCACCCCCGGCTCCAAGGCTGCTCGTCTCCGAGCGCTCCAAACCCGGGTAGCGGGTCGGAGAAGGAGCAATTGGGTGGAAAAAAGGTGTCGAGCTCCCCCCCTGAGGGGGGGGGGAGGCAAGAGCACTCCCATCTGCAGCTGGGCCTGGATGAACCTTCGCATCATCCGGTCCAAGTCTGCATCTGATAAGCTGAAAGTGGATCTCGAAGAGGCCACCGAGGCAGGCCTGGAATGCCGCCTCGATGACCTCGATGGAGATCGGGTCTCCTCCTCCTCGGGCCCTGGGGAGAAAGAAGGGGATCGGAGCCGAGGAGGAGGAGACCTAGAAGCAGTGGAGGGAGAAGCCCGCTTAGCTGGCGGGGCCGAAACGGAGGTCTTGGCCCGACGCTTGTGGTGCTTCTCCCTCCGTTTCTCCCTCCTGGCCTCCCTGTCCTCCGACACTTTAGCGGGAGTTTGAGTCCCAGTCAGAGGCAAGGGGGCAGGAGTGGCAACCACCACAGGCTGTGATGGAGCGACGGGAGCAGCAGAGGTAGCGGAGGCTGAAACTGAATCCGGGGGTAGAAGTCCTGCCAGGACCAGCTTCGACCTCCGTTCTTTCAGTGCCCTGGGGTTGAACGCTGCACAGATAGTACAGCCCGAGGTGAGGTGTTCAACCCCAAGGCACCGAACGCACCGAGTGTGGCCATCAGCCGGGGAGAGCTTATGGCCACACTCGGTACAATTAGAAAATATGGCTTTTGGAGCCTCAGACATTCCTTTTTTTTTTTTAAACTAAAAAGAAAGAAAACAACTACACACACACACAGGCCCCAAAAGACACACAACAAACACTCACACACTAGCGACCAGCGAAGGGAGGGTATTAATTAAAAAATAAGGAACCTAACTCAGACACACTTTACAAATATTACTTTAAACTAAAAAAGAATTTCCTGACTAGAAATAATTAGAAAAAGTTAACTTTTTCCCACTTATCTGACAGAGCTCAAAAAAGATCCATCCATCACAAGCGCGGCAAACTAGATCTGAGGTCATGGAGGGTTAGCAGGGGATTATGGGTGAAGGGAGGAGCTAGGAGCTCGGATCCATTAGCTTGAAACAAGTTGCCGGCTCAGATTCGATATCGGATCCGTAACCCACAGGTTGCTGACAAATGAACAATCCTACTTCAGATCAGTATTTTCAAAGGTGTGTAACAAATGTTATACCCCCCCTAACTGCCGTGAAGGTCAATTATTAGGGAAGGGACGTTCATTCAGTCCCAAAGAATATCTGTCCTCTTTTGTCAATGGACTTTTACAGATGTTAGTCTGTAAGTAACATTTAAATTAGGCCAGTATTTAAAAATTGTCCCTGATTTTTTCTTGACTTTCTGTCTTGGCGACATCAGTCACCAATTGCTTTACTAGCTTTCCAACAACAGAAGAAAACCTCTTAATGACCTTTCCCTTCTGGAGCTCGATGCAACACACAGCAGTCTCTAGATGAAACAAACAATGTCTTATTGAACATCCACACAATCCGTAAAAACTGTCAAGTGCTTTTGTCACTCCACACTTTACTACTGGGACTTTATCAGAACAACCTTTTATTCCATATTCATTTAACTAATTGATTGGTCTTCAAGATGCAAATAATTAACTCTGATAACACAATCACATTTAAAGATATATTATAACAATGAAAACATAACTTAATGTCTACAAAGAAAAAAACCTTTACCACCTAAACTAACATATATATTATTACCTTGTCTAAATATATATATATAATAAAAAATATGTAATAAAAAATAAAATTATATATATATATATATATATATATATAATACATATAATATATATATATATATATATATATATATATAGATATATATATATATATATATATATATATATATATATATATATATATATATATATATATATATATATATATATATATATATATATGTACATTCATATAAAAACTCTAAAAAAAATGTTATATAATACATAATTCATTCAAAGATGGCTAGTTTTTAACATTGTTGTTCTACTTTAACCATATAATTCACTTTAATAACTCGTACGTATCCATTTCAGAACTCTGCTACCCAAAAACACCTAACAACATATTATTTATAGTTTCAATGCCCTCTTCTTTAAAATTGGGAGAAAAGATATATGTTCATTTATATCTGGGGGTTTGACTGCATTAAGCCTTACCTGCTACTGTAAATGGGGAAGATAAGGGGAATGTTTTTAGAAAGGGGATACCCTACAAAGCGGGTTTGTGTAAGGAAATGAAAAGTGCATGGGGCAATAGCTACAAGCCCCTATTAGGTAATGCAAATGGATTTAACAATGAAGATAGCACTCCAAGTGATAAACAGGATTTTAATATGGGGATGGTTGTACCATATGGATTGAACAGTAGAGAGATTAGGAATATAACATCTAAAAATTGGGAAAAATTTAAAGGGAATATGGATATCATGAAATATGTGAGTAATGAACCCCAATTTATTTAAAAGATAGGGAGAAATTGTACATCTCTATATGAACAGCAATTAACTGGGAATGTTTTGTGAACTAAAGGCACAACATGCTGTGGAGCATCATGTAGGCAGTGCCGGTATATTTTAAACGAAAGTAGACTTTCTCTTCAAGGGATACCTTTTGGAGTTAATTTACAACAGGGAAATTGTAATATGAAAGGTTTAGTTTATACAGTGATATGTGAAGGTTGTGGACATTATTATGTAAGTAAGACAGAGAGACAACCAAGAATGAGAATATATGAACATACATATGCAATACAGAGGACTAATACTAACAATGCACTATTTCATCACAGTACTAGATGCCCCAATTTTGGAGGTAGTTCCCAATGACCCCGGGGGGGGGGGGGACTTACGTTAGAATTGAAAGAATTCCAATGGCAGGTAAGGCTTAATGCAGTCAACCCCCCAGACATAAATGATCATATATCTTTACTACCAATTTTAAAGAAGAGGGCGTTGAAACTATAAATAATATGTTATTAGTTATGTTTTTTGGGTAGCAGAGTTCTGAAATGGATGCATACGAGTTATTAAAGTGAATTATATGGTTAAAGTAGAACAACAATGTTAAAAACTAGCCATCTTTGAATGTATTATGTATTAGATAACATATATTTTTAGAGTTTTTATATGAATGTGTATACATATATTTTGTTTTATTTTTTATTACATTTTTTTTATTATACATATACTTAAACAAAGCAATAATATATATGTTAGTTTAGGTAGTAATTTTTTTTTTCTGTGTAGACATCAAGTTATGTTTTCATTGTTATACTATATCTTTAAATGTTATCGTGTTACTAGAGTTAATGATTTGTATCTTGAAGACCAATCAATTAGTTAAATGAATATGGCATAAAAGGAAATGATGTTTTACAATGGTTGTTCTGATGAAGTCCCAGTACTAAACTGTGGAGGGACGAAAGCATTTGACAGTTTTTACAGATTGTGTGGATGTTCAATAAAGGACGTTGGTTTTTCAACTAGAGACTGCATTGTGTTGCATCAAGCGCCAGAAGGGAAAGGTCATTAAGAGGTTTTTTTTCTTCTTGGTTCTTTTTCTTGATATATTTTGTGTTTGTAGCTTTCCAATAAAGCCAAACCCCACTACTGTGGACATGCATGTGGCTAGGTTTTTCTTGTAGTTTTTACTAACTGGTTTGTCTGTGTGACCTTTCTACTTTTTAGATTTGGATGTTAGTTGAGATATTTTGCAGTCACCTTAATGGTAATGGTAATGGACATCAGCCTGGTATAAAGATCCTGTGTTTTTGAAGTATAGTCACAGTCCACTTACGCTGTGCTGATGAGGTCATAAGAAGGCCGAAACATGTATGTCCACAGCTAGTGGGGTTTGGCTTTATTGGCCTGAATGTATCCACAAAGACTTAAAATGAAAAAATAAAAAGTCATGGACTTTCAGAAACCATATAACTGAAATGCTCAACATCCTTAATGGTCATTTGCATACATCCCATGCGCCTCTATTACAGGAGGTTTAAGGCATCACACAGTGAAAACTCTAGCCTGGGTGCGTTCTTCTTGTAGTTGTTACTATATATCCACATCACTTAGTACTCGACTGTAGCCAAATGCATACTATGCTGCCTTGGAAGAAAAAACAAAAGGGAATGGAATCACACCGAAAGAAAAAATATATATCTAACAGAACACGCTACCTGTCAACCTGTGGATCCTGGATAAAGAACAACCTTTTTTCTAACAAAAAGTTTGGTGTCAAGATTCAAGATCTAGGACTGATGCTTGTGTGTGTCTGGGGAAACCATGGACTATAAACTAAGGAAGTAAGCAATGACAAAATAAAAAAATAAAAGTCACAGATTTCCAAGCTACTAACCTGCTCATCAGTTTAAGTAAGTATTTTAAAGAGCTCACCATGTGTTAAAGCACTGGCCTCATCTTCCACAGCTATGTCATCTGAACTTGCTGAATCGGGTCTTGAGTTGCCATTAAACAAAGGGCGAGCACTCCCAGGTCTGTTTGCACTGCTGGGCCTGTGAGCAGTCCATGGTCTTTGCTGTGAGCTGACCTTTCCTGTGCTTGGACGAACACTTGATCCTGGTCTTCTTTCTGCTGTTTCTGTTTGTTCATCTGTGCAATATAAAAAAATGAACAGCTCTCATACTACCACTGTTGCATATACAACATTCAGTATGGCAAATTTTCATTTTGCAGTAAGAAATAATACACAATATAGTTCAGAAGAAGAAGAATACAAGCTTCTATAAAATTGTGGATTGCTCTTACCATGTATTCATCTCCAAGATGTTAACTGGGAAAAGGAAAAGCTAACTACCTATTGAGAATATTTAAAGGGAATGACAGTTGTTGTCAAGTGATCCTTTCTTCCAAGAATTACATTTATATCTCAAATGACTCGTACTGGAGTATACTAAAACAGTTGCAATGCTGTTTTCATTTCTTCTTTCTTTTCATATCATGTCTTCATTATTTTCATTGTTTTTACTTGTGCAGTTTTAAAGGTTTCAGATAAAGCTGAGCTTGTTCACAGATTTATACTTCCCAATGCTTCCAAAGACCATTAGCAGCTTAACTACTTCAATTCCCTCTACTTCCTTCCTCTCTTAATAAGAACCTGGGAACACATCCCACAAGAGAATTTATGTACCCAAATACCCCTTTATACTCATCAACATTGGTTTTAAAGAGAGTTGGGAAGCTACTTTATTCCACATAGGGGTTCTGTTAATATTGCAATGTCGGCTTAGGGTCTTTCAGCAGCAGGAGCAGCACTTCCTTGCTTTTCAACAATATGCCCTTAGTAATTAGATGGTAAGGCAAAATGAGTTAACAACCCCTGTCAGGTGGTAGTCAAGAGTTAACTGTCTACAAATCTGTTTAATGATGACTTAGAGACAAGTCAGATATACTGTCATGATTCACAGAGCTTTTTTTTTTGAGTGAGAACATTTAAGACATAATCAGAGTTAATTATTGGAGGGCAGAGCCATACTTGGTTATCTGGTGCCCTGTGCGGTTCCCCAGTCTGGCACCCCCCATCTATGTTGATTAGCAAACAAAAGAAAAAGGGGAAAAAAATTCTGCTGTGAAACTTTTGTTACAAATGTAGCAAGTGGCATACTACAGTTAAAATAATACATGTACAAAGCACTTCAGCACCTGTGACTACAACTACAGTATCGGTATTCATTTCTTAATGTCGATACTGTATTTGCACTCACAGCTGAACTGCACCTTGAGGGCGGGAAGGGGAAAAGAAGAAAATGGGTCAAACAGGCAGGGATTGCCATAGAAAAGTTGAAAATTAATTTATCCAATAGTATAGCATCAATGTCCTCAGGTTCAGTATACATTGTTGCCCTTCAGAATAGGTCTGTGCAATACTGGTGTTTGTTCTGAGATCACTATCATAGTTAAAGAAAACCTTGTGATTATCTTTGGGACAGGTGCCAATATTAATACTGCAATTCACTTTGTGACTTCTCATCTTATACTTGAATCCCTTACAGATCCTTTGAGATTACTTTGGTAATTGGGCAATTTGAATTTATGCCTACTGTGAGAGTTTTTTTTCAATTTGCTCATACTCGGATCCCACTACTGGAGAATATCTTTAAATCTGCATTCACACTTAAGACAGACAAAGATGGATGATTCAATGTAGAAGGTAAAGTGAGAATGAGTCAGAGATGCAAGTGACTGTTTTTGCTGTAGGAACCCTCCCGGGGGGGGGGGGTGCCTTTAAAATTTCATTAGGTCATCCCAGGTTAAAGGACATTTGCCTCAGGAAAATCACTAATGCATGCCTGAAGTCAAAGGCTTGCTTTCTAAGCAGAAAATGGTAGCTTTATGTTCTGATTTAATCATGAAGGGGATACTTTTCCAGTGGCATAGAGAGATAAAGCCATTACTACAGCTCAGGTGACCTAAGTTCGATTAGAAGCTCAGGAAACTGACAGCAACTGGGAAGGTAGGCATGCCTATACTTGGATGGAGGGATAAGCTTAGGGGTCAACTGATGAGCTGTCATGGAGGCTGGGGTTCAATGGCATTGATGTCAACTGTGGAGGCAGAGGGGGAACAGTGTTAGATGTTGCCACCTTATAGCTGGGGGAAGGGCAAACACTCATAGTGGCACTTCCACTGTTAGCCCTGCCCAGCTTACATAAGTAGCAGTATGCTAGTAAAAATCCCCCACATAGTTGGATGCTGACTTCTCTGCTAGCCTATTCTAGCATTTGCTCAGCATGCACCTATCCCTGAAGGGCCTACATGAGGTGTTGTGGGTGCTATACATTGAAGGATATCTCGCAGAGTAGGGAGATCCATCTGGTGAAGGGAATACGAAGTCCACCAGAGATGTGGACTTGCAGTTCAGATAATTAAAAATAACTAAAAAATACAGATAAATTCCTAACCTACTAGGCTATATTAGTCCAGTTAAATGTTGGCTGAAAACTCAGTAGTAGCAGATGTTTTCAGTGCTATGAAGAGAATTAAGAGGCTGTTGTTATGATCCTATGTTATGAGCACAACAGACTGTGTCCATGCTGTTTCCAGAGAGTGCACAAAGTCTTTAGGATATCTAGAAAAAAATAATTCTCTAATGGTAAAAAGTGGCATCACGTCAAAGGACCAAAACCTGCTACAGAAATAATGGAACATCTAAAAAAAAATAACAGAGGCTCATATTTTTGAGGTACTAATTTTACTTGTATTCCTTTGCTAAATGATTAAATTAACTAATCCTTGTGAATATATTTTTTTTCATCTGCAACAAAGGCCACAAAGGAAGAAATACAATATACAAGAACAATCTGGAATAGCCACTAGACCTACATTCACTGGAAGGTGATACAATACCAGAATGCCTGGATGAAATCCCTGTGGACAAGGACAGAACATGAAAACAACATAAACAGAATGGCTAGGATTCAGAAAAGAAAATGGGAGTATGTTAGGCAAAACTGCATGGTGAGCAGTAACACACATGGTAGGGCCAGTTCAAAAATACAAGTAGCACCATCACGCAACCTGCTAAAATCGTATGCAAATAACTTTATAATGATATGGAAATTAGCAAAATTTAAGGTAAGGTGAGGAGTGCAACTGAGAGTAAACAACACGGTGAGGTGATTGAGAAATGCACTGAATTAGCCTCACAAGCAGCAAATGACAGTGAGTTTGCATACCATAATTTCTTGGAGAACAGAGACAGAGACTAAAGTATAATGTTAACAGTAGCATCCACACTGGTCAAAAAGTACTGGAGGCTATCCTCACAGACAGCACCCACAACAGTGCAGAGGGAACCAAATGCACCTAATATATCATCACCACCAGGACAGGGACATAGCTGAACACAACTGCGTGGACACAGACCCATAGAGAAGTTTGTAGACATGTGCTATCTCCACACAGAGCCCGGCACATTGACTTTTTTTACAGGGTTTCCTATATAACTTAGTGTTCAGACCCATAGGTGTAATGCTAACAGAGACATCTAAAAATCTATACTTACAGAAAAATAATTTAAGGCGAATTTACGGAATGAGGTAGTTTGATGAAGATAATCAACAAAATCATGCAAAATACTTATTGATCCTGTCCATACAAAGAAAACATCCACAAAACGGACATAACAAGGTATAAATTTCAAGAAGAAATTGCTCCCATCAAAGACATTCTCAGTGAGCTAGTACCATGTTCACATAACTGTTTGTGTACATGGTACCCATTGCAATACTTACTTTCTGAAGATAACATTTTTTATTAAAGACAAAGACATTATTAGTTAATATAATATCCAGCAAATAACATATTAGATAAATCTGATAGGTATTATAGTCAGAATACCTAGAAAAAAAAAATAATAATGTCTATATCCCTGTCATTCGGAATCACAGTAAAAGGGATGTAACATCCATTGTGGCCAATAAATAACTGGTACCATTGTAACCTTTGAACCAATCAAATAGCATGGATACAAAATATTTGGTGTCTTTTAATACCTTACTAACATTATCTTGTACTGGAAGAAGCTTCTTTTCAACAAAAACAGAAAGAGGTTCCATAACCTATCCCCAACCAGATACTGATACAAAGTTGATTAGGCTCGGGGTATATCAAACACCCCTGTTCTTGTGTGAGAAGATCCAGTCTGTGAGGAAACTTGTGGTAATTCCCCATAGGCATTTTCAGAAGAATGGAAAACCAAAGTTACCAGGACCAGAAGAGAGTCACTACAATGATCTTGAGGGATTCATTCAGAATCTTTGGAAGTACCCTGGTTATTACTGGAAAAGATGTAAAAGCATAAAGGAACACATTCCTGGCCAAGGAAAAAAATGGCATTTGTCTTCCAGGCCTTTTTGCAAGGAGTCCTGGAGTAGAATCTTGCCAGCTGATTGTTCAGACAGCAGGCAAAGAGGTCTAACTTTAGAACTCCCCACAGATGGATCAATTCCTAGAAGACCCTCTGATCTAATTTCCAATCATGAGAGTCAGCCCTTATCCTATTCAGCTTGGTGCCACACGCTTTTGCTCAGAGTGCAGGATGCCTCTAGAGTGAGACTGTGCTGTGAAGCTATACCCCAAGCTAACATGGCTAGCCTGCAATGGGGACATGACCTGGTCCCCCTTGCTCGTTGATGTATCACATGACTGTGGTACTGTCTGTAATAACTAGAAGAGGTCCTGGGTATCAAAGGTGATTCAGGGAGTAGAGTGCTTTAATCTGGTCTAGCACCTCTTTTATATTCAAGTGCTTGTGTCTGTCCTTGATGTTTCACACACCTTGCACTTTTATCCCTCCTGAAACTGATACCCAAGCAAAGTCTGAGGTGTCTGTGGTGACTGCTTTGTAACATGGAGGGAGAAGAGGAGACCTAGCTTTAGTAATATTGGTCGTCTCCATAAAGTGATTTTTTTCTTTCTTCTGACAAACCCCAGCATTGGGATTTGTAAAGAAAAAGGATGTCAGTGCTAGGAGCAAAGAGATTTCATATACCACTGTAGCATTCTCATCTGGAGTCCAGCAAGATATCATATAAATCACAGAATCCATGAGACCCAAATTCCTGAGGTATTCCCTCACAGTGATCGAAGTCTAGAAAACCCTAGAAATGGATCTAGATATACATCTATTTTGCTCTCTGGAAGAAAAGCTCTTTGAATTGTGATTTCTAGCTGACATCCCAGAAAACCAATCCTGTGAAATGGAGTCAAGAAAAGACTTTTGTATGTTCCCTTGGAATCCTATCTTTTGTAAGAGCTCTCTCACCCAAAAGAGAGATTACTGACACTTTTGAAAAAGAGTGTGCAAAGATAAACAAGTTGTCTAAATATGGACACATGTGGATACTCTGCAGACTGCAATGAGCTATAATGGAAGCTAAACAGTTTCTGAACACTCTTGGTGTGGTGGACAGTCAGAGAACTGATAATGTACTCTAGACACACAAAACCTTAAGAAACACCTGGAATCTGGATGGATATTTATGGGATGATAAGAATCTTTTACATCTAGTGTTACCAAGAAACTTGAATGAAACTAAAACAGAGTGAGAAGGTCACTGAAAAAACAATCAGTAAAAACAAAAATGAAAACTCCAGCAAAGCTAGGACTTCCACTGAGTGACCTCCCAAACCTCTTGTAGCAGAGGCACATGGGATATATGCAAATTAACCTTATGAACATCAGGTGTTTCAGCTCAATGGCAATTCTGAATGCCCATGACTTGTTTCATCATTTTAATGGACAATTTCAGGCCAATAAAGCCAAACCCCACTAGCTGTGGATATGCATATTCCAGCCTTGTTATGACCTCGTCAGCACAGCACAAGCAGAGTGTTTGACTAGGCATTAGAAACACATAGCCCTGTGTTTCTAATGCTTAGTCAAATGCTCTGCTTGTGCTGTGCTGACAAGATCATAACAAAAAACTTGAATGAGGAAGAAGAGGTAACTTTTTGTGAAGTAACATATTTTTGAATTTGGGCACCATCACAAACAGGTTTAGTAAGGAAAGATACAGAACTGGTCTCATAGAATTTTCTTTCTTTGGCACTAAAAACATCCTTGAATAAAACCCCTTTTCCATCTGGGTAGGGGGAAATAGCTCTCTCTCACCCTGGTTAGAGCATGTGATGAAGAATAGGGGGAAATAATACATTATGGTCTTAAGGACAAGGACTTGTCCCCTAGAAAGGATGAATTTTCTTCCATTGTCATCTGTAACCTTGATGAATGCTTTTTAGAAACGATTTGTCTGAAACTATTGCCTAAGAAAAAAGTCGAGATTCAGACTTTTTGAAAGAAGAAAGGGGATGCCAGGGTAGAAGGGGCAACAAAATCTCTGGAATGGCTTAGTGGTAAATCACTTTGTGTCTAGTATGTAGGGTCCTGGGTTTGAGCCTTGCAGAGGATGTTTATTTGGGTTGCGAGGGTGTCATAATGGTTAAGGTGTTTGCCTTGTAAACACAAGGTGCAGGGTTTGAGTCCCACAAGGGATAATTGGCTAGGCTTAAAATGGCTGGCAAGGGCAGTTAGCTTAGTACTAATCTATGAACCTATAAATAGTCATTTTGACTTACTGGACTGCCCTTGGTTGTGAGAGTTTCCAGAATTTTTCTTGGAACCCCCTTGCCATTTCTTCTGAAAAGTCCATTTACCTTAATTTTGTTCAGACTGTTTATGTTTTAACACCAAAATTGGAGGAGTTAGAGAATCTCTTGGGAAATTTGGAAAAGCAGGGTTGAAAAATCTTAGATTCCATGGATCAGCTTATCCCTTTTATCACATTTTTCAATCACCTCTACAGCAGAGGGGCCAAAAACTAAATCTCTACCCAAAGGAGTATTAAGGATCTCATTTTTAACATCATCTGCGAGGCTCTTAGAAGACAGACATGAAAATCCCCTAAAAACAGTACCAGTGGCCATAGAACTTGAAGAAGTATCAACAGTCATACACAAATTGTATACAAGTAGTGACGAATAGAATAAATTAAATTATTTAAAGCAGATTTTTTCCACACAAGAAGAAACTGCAGACAAAACAAAATTAGGACAAATCTTAACATATGAGCCTGACCATTCTAAATTTTGAAAATCAAAGTTGCTAAGCCATATACTTTTTTCTTCATACTTATCAATAATCTTCCCATCCTTGTCAGAAATTATAGAATTGGAATTAACAGTTTAGCAGCAGAATGATTAACTAAAGCTATAGCTGCTGGATCAGGTTTGGGAAGAGTGTGTAAAAACTTAAAAGACTGTGAAACTTTAAACATCCTATCTGCCTTTTTAGGAGCAGCTGTCGGACTGTCAGGAAAACTGCAGGCAGTAGCATACACATCCTCAAAGGCAGACAAAAACTGAAGGAATGGATACAAGTTCTGGAAATTCATTATGTAATAGGTTCTAGTATTTTCTGAGGGACTGGGAAATATCAGTGTTCTCCAACTGAAACCACTGGCACATTCTAGAAATAGTCTCATAAAAAGAGAAAACCCTCACAGGAAGAAACAGAAAATGAGCTCTCTCCCAAGTCTGAATCAGAGGCGAAAACCCTATATGTATCCCTTCCAGAGCCAGATCATGGTCAAATGGGACCCAAGGCAGGGTAACGGACTGTCACACCCCCCCACCCCCGCAGTCATTCCAGTGTCCCATTACTTGGCTACTTCTTCCCATTTACCATAAACACTGTTCAAACCTGTCACTTTGCATACTATTTTCTTCTTTACTTTTACAATGATTACAGATATTTGGATTTAATTTAAAATAAGAAGTTATGAACTCACCATAACGTTCCATGTGTGCTGTCCACCTCGCCTTCATTCTTAACTGGTTGGGTTCAGAACAGATCCTCGGTTCAAGGGATAATATTCTTCAGAACAGTCGCCCAAAAGAGGCCCTGTTCCTGGAAGCCAAATCCACTTTGTAATGAGTGATAAAGGTATGAGGCCTTGCCCATATTGCTGCAGCACAAATGGTGTAAATTGGTAGTCTAGCCCAAAAGGAAAAGAGATCGCTATGGCTCTTGTAGAATAACCTTTTAATTTCTAGGAGAGATCTTTGTTTTGAGATTTGTAAGTAAAGGTAATACACTCGACAGCTATTTCGAAAGTGTGACTTTAGATACTGGAGCACCTTTCTTAGAGTCTGAAAATTATACAAATAACTGGTCAGATTTTCTGAAGTCCTTTGTCCTATGTAAATAGAAACAATTGTATATGTACATCTAGTTGGTGTAGCATACATTCTTCCTTGTTGCCATAGTTGGGGAAAAGACTGGTAAGTTCTATGGACTGGTTCAAATTAGAATCCAAGTATACTTTGGGTAGAAAGGATGGGTTTCTTTGTAGGGATACTCTATCTTTGTGGAAAAGCATGTAGGGGGGCTTTAGAGACCATGCTTGTAGCTCTGAAACTCTTCTAGCAGAAGTGATGGATATCAAAAGAATTGGCTTCCAAGTCAAATACTTTAGATCACAGGATGATGCAGGTTCAAATGGGGAAAAATCAAACGGGATAAGACAAAATTTAGGTCCCATGGTGCAGGAGGGGCTTTAATGGGTGTTGTTAATAAAAGATATTTTTCATCAAAATGAAACCTCAAGTATGTAGTCTTAACTTTCATGTTAAAGAACATTCCTACTTATAACCAAGTTCCTGAATGGGGGCAAAAACTGAAAAAAATTAATTAGTTAAATGCAGCTCCAAAGAAGTTTAACAAACAATATTCTTTGTGTTGGGCTAATACAAAATGATGAAAAGAAACGGGTCTATATTATCCGTGTGAACCTACAAAACTCAGCAAAGGTCATATAAATTTATACAGCTCCAATAATCATTTGCAGAAACACATTTTCAGATGTAGTCTAACAATGTGGACAATATCTATTCTCTGGAAACATTTATTCCCTGTAATATAATGAAGTCCTTATACAATCACCAATAATTTTATGCAGTCTGAAAAAATCAAAAGTGTACAATCATACCATTTAACCAGAATGGCACATTTAGACACTCGTGAATTAACCATTAATCATAATAATGCTATTTTCAGTTAACATAATTTTAATAAATTACAGAATATATTAAAATTAATTTGTGGTTTACAACAGTTAGAACATTCAGTTACCTTATTTGAGTGAAAATTATACTGTGTTGTGTACTTACATAAAATTAAACAATTTGCTGCTTATAATTGTCATTAGAAAAATAGTTTATTACTACTCACGCCCAGGAATGTATTTTAAGAGTACTTGTTAATGTTGGGATTTTTATAAGTCAGGACTAGGTGTATACCACAAATCTGTGATAAAGAAATTGTGCCAAAGGATTTGCTTAAGTTGTACCAGACTTTTATTAGATATATGACTTTCTGGTACAATATGCAGATGGTTTCTTTATTTCTTCTCTGATACATATATTTTTTTCAGATGTATGCCTGTATTTCTGCAATGGCTTTTTAGATGTATGCATTCAGCTCCCGCATTACGATCCTATTCTGTAAGACTACATGGCATTTGATATGTATGTGTATTTCCTTTTCTTAAATAAATACTGCCACGAGGATCTACTGTAGCACAATTTGAGTATGCAGTCTTGTGTAGATGAAGCTTGGCAGTGCAGAGTTTTTTTTTTAATTTGAGAATGCAAGTATTCTGCATTTGTACTTAGCAACTCTTCTATTTATGTTTAAGGCTAGATTCCATTTAATGTCAGTCAATACAATACTCAATCATGTTATTTACAAACTCATGGCATATGCACACTATTTAAAGGTTTGCTTAATTAAATACCCCAAAGCAAATATGATGTTCTTAAACCAAGAGTCCAGAAGCTTCTTAAATATCACTAACACATCTTCTAGGGTATTGACATACATTCCCTATCAACCTATGTGTAAGGGCAGGGAATTCCATAATCTAAGGGCTCTATGATGGAAAAAAACTTTTTAATGAAGAGCTGACAGCAGGGAGTGCCTTTAAGAAATGCCTTGCAAAGTATGTGGGGCATTGCATTCAGCCCCGATTCACCTAAATGGAAATTAGCTATCACTGCTAATTGAACTCAAATAGTAGCTGCAGCTGCGCCTTCATTAAATAGCTTTGCCAAGAATTCAAGAATGGAAGCTATTGGGGCAGAGAATGGGTCAATGCGATTATTCAAGGCCCAAACAGAAAATCTTTTCCATTTGTTCTTATATAACTTTCTCACTGAAGCCTTATGAGACCAGATGTTTCACTGATGGAGAAAGGTTAGGCCTGACTATGTTTGGAATTGGATCAGCCAAGCTGTCAATTTGAGGGTTTGAAGGGAGGGGTGGAGCATCCCTGATGCACGAGTCAGAAGGTCTGGAACTGAGTCCAGAACCCATGGCTCCTCCTGGAGATGATACCAAAGGAAGGACAACCAGATTTGACGAGGTCAGTATGGGGCAACGAGTATCAAATTCCTTCCCAAGGAAATGGCTTTCTGAAGAACTTTGGGTATCAATGGAAAGGGAGGAAAGGTGCAGAGGAAACCCCAGGGGCAATCGTGTACAAGTGCATCCCTTGGTGACTCCCCCAGAGGGGGGATTAGGGCAAGATAGCTGCTGCATTTGGCATTCATGGATGTGGCAAAGAGGTTGCAGGAAGGCTGGCAACATTTGCGGAACATCATCTCCGCTACTTCTTGTTTTAGGGACCACTTGTGAGCCATCAGAATTGCTCTGCTGAGCTTGTCTGCTATCACTTTGGAATTCCCCAGGATGTGCATTGCTATCAGAAATCAATGGGAGGAGTTTGCCCACTGCCAAACTCTTAGGGCTTCCCGACATAGGGGTTAAGACCTGGTTCCTCCTTGTTTGTTTATGTACCACACAACTGACATGTTGTCTGTCTGTACTGCAATAGTTCCTAGCAGAAGAGAGTCTTGGAATGCCTGGAACACTAGAAGTACCACCTTCATCTCTAGGGCACTGATGTGCAAATGGGCCTCATAATCCTGACAAGTGCCCTGGACTGTCCTTCCCAGATAATGCCCCCCCACCCTATCTGGGATGTATCCGTGGTCACTGTGGCTAAAGGTTGTGGAAGAGCAAAAGGTAGACAATGTCATACGAGTGGAGTGAAGCCACCAATGAAGGTCTCTCTTGCAAGATTCTGTTACTATAATTTGGTGGGACATGAGTAGTTCCTGGATGGACCACTGAGCAAACAGTAGCCACTGTAGAATTCTCGTATGCAGATGTGCTAATGGAATCAAGTTTATTGCTGCTGCCATGGTCCCCAAGATGTTCAGGATTGTTCTTACTTGTACTTTTTTCTTGGAAAGTAGGTTTTTGACTTGATGTCATAGGACGAACTCTTTCAGGGGGAAGTTTTGCCATTATTTTTGTTGTCTCTAGATCTGCTCCTATAAAGATGATATGTTGAGATGGCAACAAGGCAGATTTTTTGTAAATTATTGTGATGCCTAGGTGACAGCAGAGCTACAATGTGGTGTCTCTCGCTTTTATTAGTAGATACTTGGTGGTGGCAGTTAGGAGCCAGTCGTCTAGGTACAGAAACACTCGGAATCCTAGGCATCTCAAGTGAGCAATGACTACTGCCACACACATGGTGAACACTCTGGGGGCTGTAGTGAGACCAAAGGGCAGAGCTCGAAACTTCTAATGACTGGCTCCCAGCCAAAAGCACAAATGACTTCTGGATTGCCTGTCCATTTTTATGTGGTAGTATGCATCCTGAAAGTCTATGGAGGACATCAAATAGTCTTGTCCCAGAAAAGGGAGTATCGACTGCAGTGTCACCATCTGGAACTTTGACTTTTTTACTGACTTGTTTTATTTGTCGAGATCCAGGATGGGTCTTCAGTCCCCTGTTTTCTTTGGAACTAAAAAGACCCATGAGTAAGTTCCAGACCCTATTTGGTCTGTGGGGACTGTCTGGATGACTCTTCTAGCAGCTTTTGCATTTCTAGAGTTGCCTGTTTCCTTTGATTGGGTGGAATGTCCGGGATGTTTTTTATGTTTGAGACAGGGGGGGGGGGTATGGAGTAACCCCTGGATACAATGCTTTGTACCCACTTGTCTTTTGTTACTTTTAGCCAGGCTTCTGGGTACAAAGATAAGCGACCCCTGACTGCCTCCCGAGACGGACAGGCGGGCCTCCTTTCAGGAGCACTGAAAAGGCTTACCAGGGAAAGACTCCCTGTCTCCCTGATTTTGTGGACCCTCTCTCTCTGCCCCTGGGGGAAGACTCACCACGTGTGCCCTGGAAAGCTCTCTGGGATTTTCAGAACCACATTTTTCCTCCCTTCTGACCTTTTGGATAAGGTCTAGAAGGTAGAAAAAATGGACTTCTATGGCAGAGACAGTTTTTCCTTCCTGGTTACACCTGGTTAGTGTGTTTTTGACTTTTGGCCCGAACAGGGACAAGCCGTCGAAAGGGGCGTTAACAAAAGAAGATTTAAAGGGCTCCACAAAGTCACACAAGCACATCCAGGAATGTCTCCTTAGGGAAATTCCTGAACCAACTGCCCTACTTGCTCCATCTGCTGCATAAGAAATGAGTCTCATGGAGGAGATGACCACTGAATTTAAGGTGGAGAGCTGAGAGGTAACCTTCTCTGATACCCCTTCAGCTACTGAACATTGGAGAGCATCTCCTAGCTCCTTCAGGAGATCTCTCTGAAGTCTGGTAAAGTGGGTAAGATAATTCAGTGATCTGAGTGCAAAGGTCGCTGATGAAAAGGTGCACTTTCTGTATCTGTCCATCATATGAGACTCCTTGTTTGGAGGATGGACAGAAGAGGACATCTCTGAAAGTTCCTTTTTGGTGGCTGCCACCAACACCATAGCATTAAATGGGACTCCCTTTGTAAAAAAATTCTTCTCCATAGGAGACATTATGAATTTATTTGGCCTCCGGGAACGGGCTCCACTGAGTCTGGAGACTCCCATGCCTTTCAACAAACTAGGTCCATCAGTTCGTTGAAAGGTGGAGACACCCAAGTGGCGGAAGGGCGAGACCCAAAAGCCTTCAGGTATACAGACTCCTCCTCAGAAGGGTTGATGGGCTTCCAGCCACCTCTCTCTCTAAGTATTTCCAGGATGTCTGCGAAGGAGACATCTTCAGACTGTGACCATGGGGACCCTTCCGACTCATTACGATCTGTATTGGATGTGATGGACTCCTCTGGGGAGTCTAAATGCTTCCTCTTAGTCTCTTCCAAGCGGCCTCTTCAGAAGAGTATTCTGGAGAGGTTTTGGAAGAGAGGGGTTCACCCAATGGGGCATCCTGAGGCATGGGGTCTCTGCATCTCTGTGGATGCAGTGGTGCTGAGACAGACACCGGTGCCTTTGGGGGAAGAATGTCTGGACCTGAGAGTGGACCTGTCTGTGGAGACAGCACTCCCCTCATCACCTCGAACACCCCCTGCCCCTGATCTGAGGAACCTCCCGGCTCTGAAGAACCAGAGGGCATCCGTGGAACCAAGGGGGTTGGCTCTGAGGCAGATGTAGTAGCCAAGCTCACTCAGGCCGAAGCCCCGAGAGGAAAGTTTGGATCGGACAACTGTCCGATCTGACTTTCTTCCCCAGACCCGACTGGAGAGCATCAGCTCCTAGACTCAAGTTCGCGAGGAAGTAGGAGGAGTAGTCAGACCCAAAGATCCTAGGATAGGTCTCCGCTCCAACAGTTCCAGTACAGTTAAAAACATTTTGGCTGCAAGTCTGAGATCGGATCAGAGGAAGAATCGATGGTGAAAGGGTAGGCTTGGTCATTTCTGAATCCCTCTGGGTTAGATCCAACAACAATCTGATGAACGCCAGTGTCTTTAACAGTCTCCGCACCACATGATCCACATCATCATCAGAGAGGCTCCTGGAGGATCGAGTGGAGGGAGCAGGAGATTTGGAAGACTTTAACAAGAGGGGTCTTAAAGTTGGAGATACCGGTTCCAATTCCAGGGACCGGCTCCATACATGAAATCCCAATGGCTTTGAAACTGAAGGAGCCAAGGTAGAAGGCTTCTCGGGCCCAACAGCCTTCGGGTCTAAAGATGAAACTTTTTGCAACTTTTCTGATGGTGCCGAATGAGCCTCTGAAGAAGATGACCTTTTCCCCAACCTGTCTGATTTGGGGGGGAGGGGAATGGCCTGACTTTGAAGGACCCTGGCCTTCTTCAATAGCTTGTGAAAAAGGGATCTTCAATAAGCCTCTCAAAATCAATTTATTCTTTCTCTCCAGTAGTACCCTATGACTAAAGGAGTGACATATGGCACAAGACTGCTGAAGGTGTACCACTCCAAGACAGTACACGCAAACTGTATATCCGTCACTAACAGTCAGTTTTTGGCTGCATTTAACACACTTCTTAAACCCCAAGGATTTAACCTCCTTAGACTGCTTAGAAGACATTGCAGTAATCAACAACAACAGGAAAGCTAATAAACTACAACAAAGTAGCTATGTATAAAGTACTACAACTTTTTTTTTTTTTATGTAGAAGCAACAAGTATTATGCCAACTATAAAGGGAAAAAAATAAGCTCTCTAATTTAAACAGGCAAAGGCAGCCTTCTAATTTAAACAAGATAGCCTGGTAACTTAAATAGGAGAACTAGGGGAAAAAATTAGAAGTTATGTACCTACCATAACATTCCATGTTAGTTGTCTTCTCTCGCCTTCTTTCTTGCTGGATGGGTTCGGAGCCGATCCTCGGCTCTGACTCGGCACTTGCAAAGCTCGAGAATCACTTTTACCAGCTTGAGGCAGCCCTATATCCCATGATGCAAGGCGGTAATTACCCAGATCTCGTTTGGTATCTAGAGGAAAAAACTGCCCGCAATCTTTCCACAAGGAAAGAAGAAGAACTAACCTGAGAAGACTGTAAGGGGAACCAGGTAACAGAGATTCAGAGCTAACTGGTGTCCAAGGGAGAACAATCTCCCAGAGAAAAAGGGAAAATCAAGGTCTGTCCAGGCTAGGGGGACAGGAGGGAGGGACGCAAGAAAGAAGGCGAGAGAAGACAACTAACATGGAACGTTATGGTAGGTACATAACTTCTAAATGTTAAGTTGTCAATCTCGCCTTCATTCTTGCTGGATGGGACCAAGCGTCCTAGCACCCCTATCCTGGGTGGCTCAATGGAACAGACACTTGAGAACTGTGGAACCAAAACTTGCCCTGTTCCTGGAGGCCAAATCCAATTTGTAATGAGAAACGAAGGTATGTGGAGTGGCCCAAGTGGCTGCTGCACAAATAGTATCCAAGGGTAGTCTAGCCTGAAAGGCTGTAGATGTAGCTAGACCTCTAGTAGAATGTGCTTTAGGTTTTGAAATCAGTTGTTTGCCCCTAAGCTGATAAATGTCAGAAATGGTGGAAGATAGCCATCTGAATAAGGTTACTTTAGAAACAGGAAGACCTTTCCTATTTTCAGCATAAGAAAGAAAAAGCTGATCAGATTTCCTAAATTGCTTTGTTCTGTCCAAATAATATCTGAGTTGGCGATGAACATCTAGGCAATGCAAACTTTGTTCTGCCCTGTTAGAATGATTGGGAAAAAATACAGGAAGGTCAATGGATTGATTCAAATTTGTTTTAGAAGCAACCTTAGGCAAAAAGGATGGATTGGTTCTTAAGGATACTCTATCCCTGTGGAAGACCAAGTAAGGGGGACAAACACAGAGAGCATGTAGTTCCGACACTCTCCTAGCCGAAGTAATAGCAACTAGAAAGAGTGTCTTCCAAGAAAGAAATTTTAATGAGCATGTAGCAGCCGGTTCGAAAGGGGGAAGTATCAAGGATGCCAGCACTAAATTTAGGTCCCACTGTGGTGGAGGATCTCTAACAGGGGGTTTAAGTAGGAACACCCCTCTGAAAAAGGCTTTACAAAGTTTGTGAGACATAATATTCTGGTCTGCAAATCCAACATGGAAATTAGAGATTGCTGCCAACTGGACTTTAACTGTGGAAAAAGAAGAACCGGAGTGAAAAATTTCAGCTAGAAAGTCCAAGACTGACTGAATAGGGGCAGTAAAAGGGTCTATGTTCTTCGACTTTGCCCAAAAGGAGAAACGTTTCCATTTGCTAGAGTAAATCCTCCTGGTAGAGGACTTTAGAGAAGCTACTATGATATCTCTAACGGGGTTAGAGATCATAGGAAGCCTGGCTAAGGAAGGAAGTGGAGCAACCAAGCGGTGAGGTTGAGGGAACAAATTGATCGGTGCAGTTGACCCGACTGGTGGGTCAGAAGATCTGGAACTGGGTCCAGATGCCAAGGCTGCACCACGAGATGGCGATGAAAGAACGGGAACCAAATTTTTCGAGGCCAGTAAGGGGCAATGAGAATCATTTTGGCTCTCAAGACGGTAGCTTTCTGGAGTACTTGCGGTATTAACGGAAAGGGGGGAAGGCAAAAAGAAGTCCCCGGGGCCAATCTTGGGTAAGAGCGTCTCTGGGAGGATGGCCGGAAGTGGAAAGCGAGAGAAGAAGTCTGGGCATTTGCTGTTTTGGGGTGTAGCAAAAAGGTCGCAGCATGGGTGGCCCCACTTCAGAAAAATCTCCTCCACTATGGATTGTTTGAGAGACCACTCATGAGGCATGAGTATAGCTCTGCTCAATCTGTCCGCTATTATGTTGGTTTTCCCTGGGATATGCGTTGCTACCAGAAACCGATGAGAGGAGATCGCCCATTGCCAAAGTCTGAGAGCTTCTCAACACAAGGGATAGGACTTGGTCCCGCCCTGCTTGTTGATGTACCACACCACGGACATGTTGTCCGTGTGAACTGCAATAGTTCCTAAGGGAAGAACGTCGTTGAGGGCTTGCAACGTTAAAAGCACTGCTCTCATCTCTAGGACATTTATGTGCAGGTGGTATTCGAATGGTTGCCACGTGCCATGAACCATCCTGCCCTGATAATGCCCCCCCCCACCCGATCAGGGAGGCATCCGAAGTGACCGTGGCTACCGGGGCCGGGGGGACAAATGGTCTGCCCTGATGGACTAGGGGAGAAGAAGTCCACCAGGATAGATGGCTCTTGCAGGTCTGTGTCACCAGGATCTTGTGACGCATGGGAAGCTGTTGGAAGGACCATTGGGTAAACAACATCCAATGTAGGAGACGCATGTAAAAATGGGCCAGAGGAAGAAGAGTGATGGCAGCTGCCATGAGGCCCAACACTTTCAGGACCAACCTGGCTTGTACCTTGTTGCTGGATAGGATGATCCGAACGTGGTTTTGGATAGCTAGGATTCTTTGACTTGTTAGGTTTGTTGACATCTGAGTAGTGTCTAGATCTGCGCCTATAAAGGTAATAGATTGGCAGGGCGATAAGGAAGACTTTTTGAAGTTGACTGAAATTCCTAACTGACCACAGAGACGTAGAGTATAATCTCTGGCTTGAAGAAGTTGATGCCTGGTGGTGGCTGAGAGGAGCCAGTCGTCGAGATACGGAAACACCTGGAATCCTTGACGTCTCAGGTGAGCCGTGACCGCTGCCATGCATTTGGTGAACACTCTGGGGGCTGTAGTGAGACCAAAGGGCAGGGCTCTGAATTGAAAATGACTGGTCCCCAGCCGAAAGCGGAGAAACCTTCTGGAGCGTCTGTGGATTTTTATGTGATAGTACGCATCTTGAAGGTCTATGGAGTACATCCAGTTGTTTTTGCCCAGAAAGGGCAAAATCGATTGAAGTGTGACCATCTGAAACCTTGTCTTTTTGACAGACTTGTTCAGTCTGCTGAGGTCTAATATTGGTCTCCAGTCTCCCGTCTTTTTGGGAACCAAAAAGAACCTTGAGTAGATTCCGGACTCTAATTGATCTGCTGGAACTGGCTGGATGGCCCTTTTTTTTTAGAAGCTCTGAAACCTCTAGCTTTGCAATTTCCTTTAGACCGGGTGGAACGTCTGGAAGGGAACCTTTTTGAGGGAAGGGGCTTTCCTTGAAAGGGATCTTGTAACCCTTGGATATGATCGGCTGTACCCATTTGTCTTGAGAGAGGGAAAGCCAGGCTTCTGGGTACAGCGACAATCTCCCCCTGACTGCCTCCAAGGGTGGGCAGTCGGGCAACACCTCAGGGATGCTGGAAGGGCTTGTCAGAGAGAGGCTCTCTGCTGCCCTGGTTCTGCGGACCTCCTCTGCTGCCTCTAGGGCGGCGTCTATTGTTATTACCCCCCTCTGCTTCTGGGGGTAAACTGACCACATGCATCAGGCGTGACTCCCTGAGATTTTCGGAACCACACCCCCCCCCTTCTGACCTTTGGGGTAAGGTCTAGAAGGGGTGGAGAAACGGACTCCTACGGCAGAAAGAGTCTTGCCGTCTTGCTCGCACCTGGTCAATGTGTCCTTCACCTGAGGCCCAAACAAAGTTGTGCCATCAAAGGGAGAATTTGTGAAGGATGCCTTAAAGGGGTCTGCAAAATTGCAAAGCCGCATCCAGGACTGACGTCTAAGAGCCACTCCTGTGCCTGCGGCTGTACTCGCCCCATCGGCTGCATAAGAAATGAGCCGCATGGAGGAGTTAGTTATGGAATTTAGGATTCCCAGCTGAGAGGCAATCTTCTCTTGAGCCCCAGCAGCTGACGGATCCTATACTACCTCACCCAATTCTTTGAGGATGTCTCTTTGAAGTCGGGTGAAGTGACATAAATAATTCTGCGAACGCATAGCAAAGGTCGCTGAGGAAAACATCCGCTTACCATACCTGTCCATGGTCCTAGACTCCTTGTTAGGAGGATGAACTGGTACGGAAGGATCTGCAAGTTCCTTTTTGGTGGCGGCTGCCACCACCATGGCATCAACCGGAACACCTTTCGTAAGAAACTGTTTCTCAGTGGGGGCTGTGATAAATTTAGAAGGCCTCCTGGGGACTGGTTCCACAGAATCAGGAGATGCCCACGCCTTTCGAGCTATCACATCCATGAGGGGGTCGAAAGGCGGAGACACCCAGGAGGTGGAGGGTCGAGATCCAAAAGCCTCCAGGTATACCGACTCATCCTCGGAGGGATTAATGGAGGGCCAGTTTCCCCTCTGTTTTAGGAGTTCGAGGATGTCTGGAAAGGAGACATCCTCAGAGGGGCATCTTGGGGACCCCTCCGACTCATCTAAGTCGGTATCTGATGTCATAGACTCAGGGGAGTTTAAGTGCTTCCTCTTGCAGGTCCTCTTACGCGGGGGCTCTCCTGAAGGATCAGGAGAAACCTCGGAAGAGGAAGTTCTTCCCAATGGGGAAACCTGGGGCGATGGATCTCTGGGTCCGGGAGCAAGAGAGTGGGAAGAGACATCTACAGGCACCATGGAGGGAGGAGCTAAAGGAACCGACTGCTGACTAAGCTCGGGGGCTAGCACACTCCTCATCACCTCGAAGGCTCCCCTCCCAGGGAGGGCCGAGAGCCCCCACTCCGAAGAAACAGGGATCCCCGGCCCCACCGAAAAGGAAGGCTCCGAAGCAGATGTCGGCGCCGAGCTCACCAAGGCCGAAGCTCCGAGAGGGAGAACGGGGTCGGACAAGAGTCCGATGCCACTCGCCCCCTCAGAACCGACCAGAGAAGCCCGACGACCGGATCCCTCCAAGGACGGTCTCAAGGAGGAGATAGGAGTCAAAGCCAACGGAGCCGAAAGCTGTGGTATCGGCTCTGAAGCAGCAACAGTCACGGTACCAATAATCTCCGGCTCCGAGCTCTGAAGGAGAGTCGAAGGAGGAATTTCAGGAGGGTGTGGAATAGCGGTCGTCTGCTGAGACGGGCTATGGAGCATCTGGGCCAGTGCCTGTGATTTTAGTAGTCTACTCACCACTCTCTCCAAGTCATGGTCTGAGAGCCTGGAAGACCTTGATGATCGGCTCCGATGGTTCCGCTCCGAAAGTAAGGGGGAGGCCGGAGCTGAGTGGATGGACTCCAGTGAAGGAGATCTAGATCTCTTCCTCGACGGAGCCATCGGAGCCAACGAACCTTCGGTTCCAGTTGGAGCAGACAGCTTGTCGGCTCCGAGCTGGGATAGAGATGTTTCGGCTCCAGCCGGAGCCGAGACATGCTTCGAAGCTAGGGTATCGGCTCCAGCCGGAGCCGACACAGGTGCCGAAGCCAGGGTATCGGTGCCGATCGGCGCCGGTACTGAACTTTCCAAGAAGGAAGGATCGGCTCCGGATGGAGCCGATGTCGACTCTGGTGGAGTCGGAACCAAGGCCACAGACTTGGACACCGAAATCTGGGTCTTGGATGGCTTAGAGGGCTTCCCGGAGCCGACCTTAGCCGGGGAGCTCTCAGGCTTGAGAAGACCCCTCAGGATCAATTTGTTTCTACGTTCCTGCAGGATTCTCTGGCTGAAAGAATGACAAATAGCACAGGAGTCCTGCAGGTGTAGGGGTCCCAGGCAATAAATACAAGAAGTGTGACCATCTGTCAGAGACATCTTCTGACAGCATAAGTCACACTTCTTAAAACCTGAGACCCTAGTGTCTTTTGACATGACTGAGTTTGGACACAAACACACACACACACTCAGTCCTTAAATACACTAATTAAAACAAAAACATAGACACACCTAACAAAAATCCTGACAGGAAATTGTTTGGGAGGGTAAGGCCTAAGGCCTGACTAACAGAAAAATATGAAAGGGATCGAGAAACTAACAGGAATAGGGTCTAAGTGAATCGGTGAACTAACTAACTATAAAAGGGGAAAAAATTTGAAACTGGAATAGCTAAATCTCTTGAAAAAGAGTAATGAAAATTCACTTACCAGGAATTGGTAAAAAAAGGTGACCTCATGAGCGAAGCGGCAAACGAGATCTGGGTAATTACCGCCTTGCATCATGGGATATAGGGTTGCCTCGAGCTGGTAAAAGTGATTCTCGAGCTTAGCAAGTGCCGAGTCGGAGCCGAGGATCAGCTCCGAACCCATCCAGCAAGAATGAAGGCGAGATTGACAACTTAACATCTCAAGGTCAACAAAGCTTTCTAACTTAAACTAGCCTGTTTATATATTAAAAGGAAGGAAGCCCTCTAACTAAAAGCAAGCTTAAGAAAATAAATTTTAAGCTGGGATAGGGTAAGAAAGGCCTTGAGAAGAAAAATGACAGCCAACAGCAAAAACAACAGCAACGAACACACTAAATCTGCTTAATAACACTAGTTACAATATAACAGTAGTAATAAACTGACAGACTATCACAAACTATGCAAAAAAATGAAAAAAGAAAATTCCACTTAGCCAGAGCCAGTAGAAAGCACCAGATCTTGTTTAGCAGTAAATGAGATCTGGGGAACTTTCCTAGGACATGATGGGATAGGGTTTCAGCCACAGGCTAGTGGAAGACATCAAGCTTTTGTATAAGGCCAAGTCAGAGCAGAGGATCAGTTCTGAATCCAACCAGTTAAGAATGAAGGTGAGATGGGGCAACATCACATCTGTTATTTCAAATTTTATAGCACAAACACTGACAGCCATTTTCTAAACAATACAGTCTCAGAATGAAAATGGACTTTGCATGAAAAATAAACGTCTCTGACCTTGAAATGGCACTGAAACCCACATTCAAAGAAAATGCATCTACCCAGTGCTGGATTAAGTTTACCTTTGAGTTGTTTTCAAACCACAGACCACTTGCACACATTTTTAGGACAATGCATACATTAATGTGTTCTTTGATTCACTTGCCTCATTGTATTACATTATACTCCTTGTATAATACAGCACTATTTGTCAGTGTGTGTTTTTAATTTGTAGTTTTGAACATTTTTCCAAAAAGGAATGAGGCAAAATCTATGAAAATAAGTACAAAACTACCCATTTCTGAACATTTCCACCATAAAATGCCACTCAAATTTCATTACACTCCACCAATATCAGTCAATATACACAGTCTTTGCAGAAGTAAAAGTCATCTGAATAATTCCACATTAGAGAGATCTGTAACTAATGAAGAGATTGCTACTGGCAAACAACTTTACATTTCAGGTGTTTCATCTACAAATTCAGTGCCTGCTGCTCTTGAAGAATAAATTGCATATGTTACATTAAAAAATGAACATCTGGTAATATTGCAATAGGGAATGGTTGGCAAACCAACAACAGTTTCATAATTACTTGGCATCTCATCCAAAGGAGGACACACTCAGGAGTGCAGCACCCCCCCATCAGCCCCTTAAAGTACACCACAGTATTAGCAATCCATCTACATGGTGTGGGAGTAGAACCCACACCCTTCTACACCAAAGGCAAGTATGTATACTCTCTGTCTTGTGCTAAAGATGTTGCTTTCAAATTGTATAGCACAAACACCGATAGCCATTTGCTAAAGAAAACAGTTGCACAATGAAACCAGACTTGGCATGAGCAACAGTAAACTTTTCTTAAAACTCACAATTCCTTGAAAATGCACTGAAACTCAAAATTACTTGAAAAATGCAATGAAATTTGCAATTCCTTGAAGAATGCACTGCAACTCTATAGTAGACTGGTGTAGAGGATTCAGGCTATTATTTCCTGAAACCAAGTTACAAGGTTTGAGCCTCAGCAAGTTTATTAACTAACCTGGAGCCTAACTAAGTTAATTAACTAAACCACACCCACACCCACACACAGATTCACTTTATAATTTCTAAATATTGAAATACCGAATTTCAGTATTTCAAAATCATAAAGTCGAACACCCATAATCCCGACAGCACACAATCGCGAAGCACTCAATCACAAACTCATAAAACCATACACCACACAACACATACATCGTCCAACCCATACTACAACAAACAAAACACAAACACACAAACAAATCTACACTACATGTAAGTGGGGGGGCAAGCCCCCCTGCAACCCCTACTTATATATACTAACTCCGAGATCGCACAGACACAAAAAGGAAACACACACCAACACATTTCACAGTCCCTCGCACACACACAAACATCACACATATACATACATCCACACATTCAGACATACTCAAACTCCCACACATAACCCTTACAAAACACTCACTTACCTTCAATTGCACCTACATCCATACAAGATACATTCCCAACACTGCACGTCACGTACCGTAAGCCATAACCTCAAATTCAAAAATGCACTTTCGCGATTTTCAGCTTTCGACTTTATGATTTCGAAATACTGAAATTCAGTATTTCGAAATTATAAAGTGAACCCCCACAGACACACACAAACACATTGCCAAAAGGCAATGGCTGAACGTCTGTCTCATAACAAGAAAAGTAACCCAAGCAACTTTAAATCATACACACACAGAAAAGAAACAGCATCACCAGCAACACAAATATATGTGCATCGACGCCCGCTGCTTCTCAGAAATGAAGATATGGATGTGTTGACACATGCACAGACAAAGTGTGTTCTTAAAGAAGAACGCTTTTAAAAAACAGACATGTATTTTTTTTTTAAATAAAAATTGAATGTTGTGGCAACCCCCTGGCCAGTGGATCCCCAGCCAATGGGCCCTAGGCAACTGCCCAGGTCACCTAGTGCTGGATCTAGTTCTGATCCCTTCCTACATCTGTCTAGATTCAGAATCTTGACTCTCTTCAGGAAAAGAAGTATTTCTCTTTCTTTTACCACTAACTTACAAGAAGAATCAACAGGCTGAATTAAACCCTGAGCCAGATCCACTAAACTACTCCTGTCTAAGGAAATTTGAGGAGTAGTTGATATATGCATAGTTTTCTTCTTTCTGACAGGAAAATGGGGCCAGGATTGCTATTAGTAGCAGCTGCAGCTTTCCTACATTTGGGCACAATATTCTGACAAAACAGGGAAGCCTTCCTTGTTCCCCCTCTCAGGACCAACATGAGTGGCTCTCCCTTTCCCATTAAGGGGACCTCAATAGAGATAAAGGACATGGCTATAGCCCCCAGTCTACAGTGGCTATGTGCTACATCAAAGAGATTCAGAGTAAAAGATGAGTGGTCTGAGGTACAACAAACATCCACGGCAGTGTCACCCACCTGCGGCTGAGGCAAATTGCTAGCCTGATGTGGTGGCAAAGGCAGTTTGCTTAACGTTTACTTTTTGTGGCTGGTAGAAGGACAGACAATGGGCTTGAAAGTTTGTTCCATGGTCAAGCCAAAAATGGTACTTTTCCCAGGGAAATTAAGAAGTAAAAACTAAAAGAAAATTTAGCCAAGCTAGAGTTTCCATTGTGTAATTCCTTAATCCTCTTGTATTATAGGCACATGGTATACATGCAAATGACCCTTTAAGGACATCAGGTGTTTCAGCTATATTGGCAATTCTGAAAGCCCATAACATTTTTCAAGTCTGTTATGGACAGATTCTGGCCAATAAAACCAAGCCCCTCAGGAAAATAAGCAGGAAATGCCAGTAAAATGCTTTAAAAGTCATTTTTTTCCCAAAACAAACACAGTAAAAATCAATTTAAAACACGTTGCATGCTCCACAAAGTAAAATAAACATAATTTCTTCACAAAAAAAGGTTTCAATTACTTTAAACAACTTTTAAACTCACTAAAAAAACAGTGCTCCCATTTAAAAATACAGCACATTCTTCTTTCCTGAAGATGAAAGTATTAATACTAAACAAAAAATACTGAATGGATGTTTTTTCCCATAGGGAACTTTATCTGCCCAGCAAAGGAACAGCACAAGCTGACCATCGATCCTTGAATTCCTCAGAGTAGCATACTCTTCAGTGGCAGTAAAGCTCTGAAGAGCTTGGCACCCAAACTTGTCTTTTATTCTGCTCAGCTTGAGGTGCCAGACAGTTTAGGCATGTGGAAGGGGCCCTGAAGCTTTGGAAGCTGGCCGGCTGTTATGTCCTTGGCAGGATATAACCCATGTTGTAAAGGCTATGGCAGCAGTGATCAATATGATGAACACCGGCTCCAATAACCTCAGAGTTGACCCTAACACCATGGCTCTGGAAAGCACTTGGCTCTGAGGAAGCCAGAGATAAATATATCAATGTAGCAGCTGGAGCCAAAGGCAACTAAGCTGTCAATGAGGAAGTGTTGGAACCAAAGACACTGGCACCAAGAAGTGGGACAGAGAAAGAACGGAAACAGTAGGAGCTGGTCCCTCTGCATTCTATATTGAGAGAGCATGGATGATCCCCAGGTCCTTCTGCACCTTCAGAAAAGTTCTCATGAGCTGGTCCAAATTAATTTCTTTTATACACTTGGAAGACCTTGAAGAAGACACAGAAGGCTTGCTGGGTCAAGGCATGGGAAAGTTGACCTCCTAGGTACAAAAGGGTGATGCTTGGACTGCAGGAGGATATGCCTCCAGACAGAACTCAGATTACGAGGTAATGGGCATAAAAGTCGAATGGATGCAACCTGACCCCTGTGTTGCTAACAAAAGAGTAAACTCTGGAGCCAAGGGCAATGGGGCTTTGAGATCCAGAAGCCCTTCCAGAGGGGACAAATTTTTATTTTTGCCAAATTCTTTCTTCTCATTTTTCCTTCTATTTATTTTCTCTGTCATGTTCCCTGCCTTTCTCCTTTTTCTTTTCAGTAAATTTGGAAGGAAAGGGAGACATGGCAGCAGGAGCAGATCCAGAGAGGAAGCCTTTTAAAACAAGTTTAGCATGACAATTAGGCAGACAGTACAGTTGTGTACACTTACCATAAATGTAGATGTTCGAGTGTATTCACTGTTGCAGTCATCACATTTGGGTTATCCCTGCCAGGGTAGCCGTCAGCCGGCCCAAATACTAGAGACGTAGTATTTCTGCGTTGGTTGCTGTCACTTGAGGACTCATGTCAGGTCGTCAGTTTTATAAAGTAAGGCAGCCGATGCCATTACATCAGGTTTTCTTGCCCTAACCTGTCAGGAGCCCCCAAGTAGAAGCCCAGGGTCTGGTGTAAGAAACCCCACCAGTGGAAAATAAATCCCAATAAGTCCCTGGAAAGAAAAGGAGAACAACAAGTTAGAATGGTAATAAAAGGAGAAAGAGAAGAAAGGGGGATGGAGGGGAGGGGACCAGGACTGCAACAGTGAATACACTCGAACATCTATATTTATGGTAAGTGTACACAACTGTACTATGTTCTTTGTGTTTCACTGTTGCAGTCATTACATTTGGGTTGATTCCCAAAGCTGAGGAAAAGGGTGGAGGCAGTCAATGAAAAGTACAGTTGTGTACACTTACCATAAATGTAGATGTTCGAGTGTATTCACTGTTGCAGACATCACATCTGGGTTATCTGCCTGCAGGTAGCCCTCAGCCAGCCTGAATACCAGAGTCTTCGGATTTCTGTGTCGGATGCTGTCACTTCTTCCATGACGTCAGGTTGTCAGAGGTATAAAACATGCAGCAGACACCATTACATCAGTTTTTCTTGCCCAGATGTCAGGTGCCCCCACAATAGGAAGCAATTACATGGTATGGAACACCCCGCACAAAAACAAATACACATGATATAATATATGCCAAACAAGAAGGAAAGGTAAAGTCAAGAGAAGTCAGGGGGCTGGAGGGAGGGTAACCAGGACTGCAACAGTGAATACACTCAAACATCTACTTTTATAGTAAGTGTACAAAACTGTACTATGTTCTTCATGTTTCACTGTTGCAGTCATCACATTTGGGTTGATTCCCAAAGCTAAGAAAGGGTGCAGGTAGTTAAAGAGCATTAGGGCTAGCAATTAGGCCCTGTAAAGCTGCTGTGGAAAATCCAGCTCTGGCTTTAGAAAAGATAGGCAGGTGGTAATGCTTGGTGAAAGTATGTACAGAGCTCCAGGTAGCAGCTTCCAGAATGTCCCTGGGTAGGGACTTCTCTGAGAAAAGCTGTAGAGGTAGATGCCGCCGTGGTGGAATGTGATCTTATCCTGTGTGGGGTAGGTTTTCCATGGTGCTTGTAGCAGAAATGGATGCAATGGGCTCTCCATTTGGAAATGGTTTGCTTTGAAATGGCCTTCCCCTCTGCCCCTGCAGCAAAGCTATCTAGCAGCTGGTCAGATTTTCTGAGAGGCTTCGTCCTGTCCAAATAGAATCTAAGCTGTCTGTGCACGTCCAGAGAATGCAGTATCCTTTCCCCTTTACTTTGAGGATTAGGGAAAAAAAGTAGGCAAATGAATGGACTGGTTTAGAGCCACACTAGACACCACCTTGGGCATAAAGGATGGATTAGTCCTGAGGGAAACCCTGTCCACATGGAAGATAATGAAGGGTTCCCACTGCCATGAGATCCTGCAGTTCAGACACTCTTCTTACTGAAGTGATGGCTAAAAGTAAGGCTGTTTTCCAAGAAAGGAATTTCAACTCTGCTGTAGCAGCTGGTTCAAAGGGGGGAAGAGTGAGTTTTCCAATACAAAGTTAAGGTCCCAGGCTGGAGTGGGAGCTCCCTGCGCGGGTCTTAAATTTTTGGCCACTCTAAAGAATTGTTTTAGCAGGGGATGAGAGAAAAGGGTTGGCTCAGTATTATAATGTGCTGAAATGGCAGAGGCATGAATCTTAATCAAAGAGAAAGACAGGCCCTTGTGGAGCATTTCTGTTAAATAATCTAGAATGTGAGGTAAGCTGGGCACCGTTGTGCCCATCCCCTGAGTCTGGCTCCAGAACAGTATCTTTTCCACTTTTCTGAATAGGATTTCCTAGTACTAGGCCTCCTTGCCTCAAGAATGACATCCAGCACCTGCTTACTGAGGGTTGCCAGTGGTGAGCTCAGGGAATTAGCCAGGCTGTAAGGTTCAGGGTTTGAAGCTGAGGGTGCAGAATCTGGCCCACCTGCTGGGACAGCAGGGAAGGGGTCTGAGGCAGGTGCCATGGTTGTAGCACTGTCAGACTGTACAAAAGGGGGTACCAGTGCTGGCGTGGCCAGTCTGGTGCAATCAGAATTGTCCTTGGCTTGTCCTGTTTGATCTTTATTAGAACCTTCGAGAGGAGAGGCAGAGGGGGAAAGGCATAAACTGAGAGACTTTCCCAAGTAAAGGACATGGTATCCACTTTCCAGGCTTGACTGTGGGGAGTTCTGGTGCAGAAATTGTTCAATTGGTAATTCTGAGGGGAGGCAAACAGGTCTACCTCTGGTGTCCCCCATTTGTTCTTCAAGAGCTTGAATATTTTGGGTTCCTGTTTCTATTCATGTGGGTCCATGAGATTTCTGCTTAAGTCATCTGCCAGTGAATTTGCCTGGCAGGAATTGAGTTTGTAGGTTTACCTGGTAGCTCAAAGCTGTGTTCCACAGAGCCATGGCTAGTCTGCAGAGTGGATAGGAATGAGTCCCCCCCTGCTTGTTTATGTACCACATAACTGTGGTGTTGCCTGTCTTTAACAATAGCTGTCCTGGAAGAATAAGGTCTTTGAAGGCTGTCAGAGCATTCTGTACAGCTAACATTTCTTTTTAATTGATATGCAGGTGCATCTGTATTGGGTTCCATTTGCCCTGAATGCACTGCCCTGCCATGTGAGCAACCCATGCATTGTCTGATGTGTCTGTTGTTAGGGTTTGGGTGGCAGGGGGTAGAGTGATAGGGAGTCCCTTGTTGTGGTAGCAGGCCTCTGCCCACCAAATGAACTCTGTCCTTAGACAAGGAATGATAGAAATCATTGTTTCCAGGTCCTGAGAATGTTGACACCAGAGACTTTTTAGATACCAGTGAAGTTTCCTTATATGCAGTCTTGCATATGGAATTAACAGAATGCAAGAGGCCATGAACCCCAGGGCTTGCAGGATTTTCCTTGCAGATAGCTGGGTTTTTGTGTCCAGTTGGTTGAAGTAGGTTGTCAAATAAACTTGTTTCGCCGGAGTGAGGAATGCCATCTGGGAAGTTGTGTTCAAGCTTGCTCCCAGGAATACAATCTGTTGGCAGGGTACTAGGTGTGATTTCTTCTCGTTGATGGTGTACCCCAGTGAGGTTAGAAGTCTTGTTACAAATGCCAGGTGTTGTAATAGCAAGTCCTGACTTTCTGCCTGAATCAGACAATCATCCAAGTATGGGTAAATCTGAATATTTCTCTGCCTGCAAAATGCAATGGCTGGAGCTAGGCACTTTGTGAATACCCTGGGCGCAGTAGATAAGCCAACGGGAAGTGCAGAGAACTGATAGTTCATGGAGCCCGCCCTGAAATGTAGGTATTGTCAGCAGGATTCCTTTATCGGGATGTGCAGGTAAGCTTCTTTTAAGTCTAGTGTTGCCAGCCAGGCATCTTTGGCTAGCAGAGGAAGAAGCTGTTGAAGAGTTAGCATTTTGAATTTTGGAACCAGCAGAAAGGTGTTGAGAATAGACAGGACCAGGACAGAATGCCAGGAGTTTTCTTTTCTGGGAACCAGGAACAGTTCTGAATAAAAACCTTGCCACCTTTGTTCTGCTAGGACAGGTTGAATAGCCCTGATACTGAGTAGAGAGAGAACTTGTTTTGGGGCCTCTGACCACTGATTTGGGGGGAGGTCTGGCCATCCACTTGGAGTTGGGAGTGACTGGAAGTGGAATCTGTATCCTAGGGGAAACTATGTTTAAAACCCATTTGTCCTGGGTAATGAGTTCCCAGTTTTTTTGCATGCAGGGCAAGCTTTCCTTCTAAGGGAGCAAGTAGTTGAGTGGTGCTTGAAAGAATTAAGGATAAGTCATTGTGCCATTTTTCCATAGGGGGTTGGCTTACTACTCCCTGCTTTGGAAGTGAGAGCCCTCCCCTGCTTAGATCTGTGCATAGCCTGAGACTGAAGTTTTGGAGGTCTGCTGCTCCTGGGTTTGGACTGAGAAGGCCTGGAAGGGACTGGAAAAGACAGTTCTTTGAAGGCCAATGCCTACTGAATATAGGAGGCTGTACTTGTAAGAAATTTTTAACAGTTTGCATAGATTTAGCTTTTTCCTCAATTCTTTTGAGGACTTCTTCTGCTTTGGTGCCAAAAAGGTGGTCTTGGTTTAAGGGTGCATCCAGTAATTTAGCTTTAACATGATCTGGCAAGTTTTGTTCCTTAAGCCAAGCATGCCTTCTAAGTACAGAGCCAGTGACAGCAGCCCTGCAAGATGCTTCTAAAGCACCAAAACCACATTGTAAAGTATGTTTTCCAACTTGTTCAGCAGAATGCATTAACTCTTGCAAATCTTTGTGTTCAGCACAGTCAGGAATCAACATCATTTTCTGTTTAAATAGTCCCATAATATGCTGCTGATACTTTAACATATGAAACTGGCAATTTAAAGCCCTAATGGCCAAAGTAGCAGATGTGTATACCTTCTTACCCCATCTGTCTAAAGCTCTAGAGTCCCTATCAGAAGGGGTAGGATTTTTGGCAGTAGTAGCCTTAATGCTTTTTGGTCTTTGGGAAATGGTCTCTGGATCCACAGTAGGATTCCTGAAGAGGAATTTGTGAGAGTCAGGTACTCTGTAGTACCCATCAGGTTTCCTGGGAGCTGGAGGCAAAGTGTCTGGGGTAAGGCTGTATTCCAACAAAACATCATCTACAATCTCCAGAATAGGAGGGACAGCTAGAGGCCTGTGTTGGGGCAGGAGTAAAAATTCCCTAAGTCTCTTTTTGGACTCAGAATAGTTCTGGCTTTCCCAGCGGAAATGCTCCCTAAGGGTATGCAAGGTTTCACCAAAAGAAAAATCTTCTGGAGGGGAAGCAGAGGGAATGGAATCCTCATAAGTAGAGAAGGGTAAAACCTGGTAGTCAGAAGGAACAAAGATATCGGATTCCTGATCCGAAGAATCAGAAAGAAAATCAGTTCTAGGTCTCTTAGAGGTGGAAGGCTAGCTTTCCCTAATTAAAGTAATAAGGTCTTCAGCCATTCTAATAATTTGTTTTTGAGGTATATGGGCCTGAGAATGCAGTTTGGTTGTCGGATTTCTAGGCGTAGTGCGAGCTTTAGGCCGGAGGAATTTGGTATTTCTAGCTTGAAATGAAGTCATTGGTTTAATATGAAAGTTGGTAGGCTTGAACACACCCTCAGAAGCTGGTGCCTGCAGAGTGGCTCTGGACCCATCTAAGGTAGAGACATCCGCAGGTGCCATAGTCGAAGAAGCATCTCATGGCATACCGGACTCCGAATGCATCTCAGTACAGGCCTGTGAATCTGTAGTACCAGATATCAGGGGCTGCGAAAGCGCCTTACTGAGTACCAGCGGACTGGAGACTAGATTAATGGAAGCATCTTCAACAGTTTTGGACCTATGCGGTCTGTCTCTGTCTTTATCCTTACATTTTTCAGAAGATCGGTAGTCGGATGGTTTAATGAAGCCATTTTGGAATATGGAGATTGAGAACGGAAGTATTTAGCTACAAAAATAACCTAACAATGAATAGTCTGGGCAATGAATAAGGAACAAAACCGACAGCGAGGGATGTCATGGTCTGCGCCTAAACAGGTGATGCAGTAAGAACGAAAATCTCTATGTGGTATTTGCTTCCCACAGGCAAGGCAATTGTTAATTTTTTCTGACATCGGTAAGAACAAGAAAAAGGATCCCCAATGGGGTACTTATCTTTTTGAAGACTTCAGGTCTGAAACTCGAAAATGAAAATTTCAGGAGTCGGCCAACCAGCACTTGCAAACTGTTTCTGCTTCGGGCACCACACGGCAAGAAAGACTGATGTAATGGCATCGGCTGCATGTTTTATACCCCTGATGACCTGACGTCATGGAAGAAGTGACAGCATCTGATGCAGGAATCTGAAGACTCTGGTTTTCAGGCTGGCTGAGGGCTACCTGCAGGCAGATAACTCAAATGTGATGACTGCAACAGTGAAACACGAAGAACATCTAGGGTCTGGCTAGGATGCCCTGCAAGACTGTAGAGACAAACCCTGCCCTGGAGATGGAGAAGAGAGGCAGGTGGTAATGCTTGGTAAAAGAGTGAACAGATGTCCAGGTGGCAGCCTCCAAGATGTCCTTGGTGGGGACTCCTCTGAGAAAAACCACAGAGGTGGAGACTTCTCTGGTGGAGTGTGTCTTGACCACATTGGGGGGAGGCTTTCCTTGCTGTCTGTAGCAGAAATGGATGCAGTGTGCTATCCATTTGGAAATGGTTTATTTGGAGATGGGTTTGCCTTCTCTCTCTGTAGCAAAGCTAGGCAGCAATTGATCAGACTTTCTGAAGGATTTAGTCCTGTCTAGATAGAATCTGAGCTGTCTGTGCACATCTAGAGAGTGAAAAATCCTTTCTCCCTTGTTCTGGGGATTAGGGAAAAAGGTGGGCCAATGAATGCATTGGTTGAGAGCCCCACAGGACACCACCTTGGGCACGAAGGATGGGTTACTTCTGAGGGATACCCTGTCTGCATGAAAGATGATTAAGGGATCCACAGCCATGAGTGCTTGCAACTCAGAGGCTCTTCTGGCTGAAGTGATGGCCAGAAGGAATGCTGTCTTCCAGGAGAGAAATGTTTGCTCTGCAGAAGAAGCTGGTCCAAAAGGAGGGCAGGGTGAGCTTTTCCAATACAAAGTTAAGGTCCCAAGCTGGTGTTGGTGCCCTTCTGGTTGGCCTCAAGTTGTATGCCCCTCTTAGAAACTGTTTGACCAAAGGTGTGAGAAAAGGGGCTGCTCAGTGGGAAAATGAGCAAAAATGGCACAGACATGAATTTTTATAGAGGAGAAAGAGAGGCCACTGTATAGTAGGTCAGCTAAGTAATCCAGGATGAGAGGTAGGGAGGGCTGTGCCATACTTAGCCTGGATGCAGGTGCAGAATCTTTTCCATTTTTCAGCATAAGGTTTTCTGGTGCTAGGATATCTGGCCCCAGGAATATGAACCAGAACTTGTTTACTGAGGTTGGCAGATTGGTTCGGGGTTAGGGAATAAGTCAAGCTGCCAAACTGAGTGTCTGCAATTGGGATGCAAGAACTCCCCTTCCCTCTGGGTCAAGAGGTTTGGAATCTGAGGAAGATGCCATGGGAGTAGCGAGCACAGGCTGAGCAGCAAGGGGTACCAGTGCTGCTGGGGCCAGTCTGGAGCTATGAGAATGGTCCTTGGTTTTTCCTCCCTTATTTTGAGCAGTACCCTGGGGATGAGAGGTAGGGGAGGAAAGGCATAGACCGATAGATTGAACCAGGGGAAGGAAGGGCATCCACTTTCCAAGCCATGCAGTGATGCTCCAGGGTGCAGAATTTGCTGAGCTGATGGTTGGTGTAGGAGGCAAAGAGGGCAACCTTTGGGGTTCCCCATTTCTGAGTTATTAGGGTGAAGGTGCTTCTGTTGAGTTGCCACTCGTTTGTGCCCAGAAAATTTCTGGTTACTTGGTCTGCCAGAGAGTTGAGAGAGCCTGGTAGGAATTGTGCTAACAGGTGTAGTTGCATGGCAGATGCTGTGTTGCCAAAGGGTCATGGCGAGCCTACATAGAGGGTAGGAGTGAGCCCCTCCCTGCTTGTTGATGTACCACATCACAATGGCGTTGTTGGTTTTGATCAGGAGAGGCCCTGGAGAGAGAAGGGGCTTGAAAGCTATCAAGGCATGCTGCACAGTCATCATCTCTTTTTGAATGATGTGCATAAAGATTTGCTGTGGGATCCATTGGCCCTGTATGCACCTGTCGTCCAGGTGTGCACCCCAAGCATAGTCTGATGCATCTGTGGTGAGGGTGTGGGTAGTGGGGGGGTGGGTAGAAAGGCATTCCCTTGTTGTGGGAGCATGCTGTTGCCCACCACAGAAAATCTTTTCTGAGGCAAGGAATTATAGATAGAAGAGTTTCCAGGTCTTGAAAGTGTTGGCACCAAAGGCTCTTAAGGTACCATTGAAGTTTCTTCATATGCAGTCTGGCATATGGAATGAGTAGTATGCAAGATGCCATGACCCCCAGAGCTTGCAGGATCTTCCTTGCAGTTAGCTGGGGCCTTGTGGCTAGCTGAGAAAAGTAGTTTGTCAGGAAAATGTGTTTCTCTGGAGTAAGGTATGCCATCTGGGAAGCTGTATCCAGACTTGCTCCCAGGAAGATTATCCTTTGGGTGGGCATCTATTTGGATTTCCTTTCATTGATTGTGTATCCTAGGGAGGTTAGAAGGGTCTTCACAAAGGCCAGGTGCTTGAGCAGCTTCTCCTGGCTGTCTGCCTGAATAAGGCTGTCATGTAAGAATGGGTAAATCTGAATATTTCTTTATCTGCAAAAGACAATGGCCGGAGCCAGACAGATTGTGAAAACTCTGGGAGCGGTAAATAAGCCAAAGGGAAGCGCAGAGAACTGAAAGTGTTGAGATCCTTCCCTGAAACGAAGATATTTCCTGCACGATTCCCTGATATGAATGTGGAGGTAAGCCTCTTTTAGATCTAGGGTGGCTAGCCAAGCGTCCTTGAAGAGCATGGGTAGCAGTTGCTTGAGAGTGAGCATTTTGAATTTTGGAATCACCAGGAAGGTGTTTAGAATGGATAGATTGAGGATGGAGCGGCAGGTGCCCTTTTTTCTGGGCACCAGAAAAGGTCTGGAGAAGAAACCTTGACCTATCTGTTCTGCAGGAATGTACTGTACTGCCCTCATAGAGAGCAGGGAAAGGATTTGCTTTGGAACCTCTGTCCACTGATTTGGTGGTAGATGTGGGAACCCTTTTGGGGTTGGAAGGGTATGAAAGGAAATTTTGTAACCCTGAGACACAATGTCTAGAACCCAGTGGTCCTTGGTAATGGTGGCCTGGGTGCTTGAGTGAAAGGAGAGTTTTCCTCCTAGGGGTAAGTGAAGGTGGGCAGAGGGAGGGGGTGGAGATGAGGAGTCATTGTTAGTTCTTACCATAAAGGGGTGGCTTAGAACTCCCTGGTTTTGAAGTGGAGGTAGTCCACTGCTTAGTTATCTTCATTCCCTGGGGCTGCTGTCAGTGGGGTCTGCTTCCCCGGGGTCTGGCCTGAACTGGCTTAGTGGGAGCAAGAAAGGACCAGTGCTTGGTGGGACGATGCCTGTTGAACCTGTAAGAAATCCTTAATTGTCTGCATAGATTTTGCTTTTTCTTCCATCTTTTTTAAGACCTCTTCTGCCTTAGTGCCAAATAAGTTGTCTCTGTGCAAGGGGGCATCCAACAATTTAGATTTGACATGGTCTGGCAAGGGCAGTTTCTTAAGCCATGCATGCCTTCTAATGACAGATCCAGTGACTGCTGCCCTGCAAGAAGCTTCTAGGGCATCAAAACCACAGTGCAAGGTGTGTTTAGTTACTTGACTTGCAGAATGCATTAACTCTTGTAACGCTTTAGATTCTGCACAAGCAGGAAAGGAAGACATTTTTTGTTTGAGGACTTCCAGGGTATGCTGTTGTAATTTTAGCAAATGTAACTGACAATTTAGTGCCCCGGTTTTCTGGGTGCAGGAGGGAGGGATTCATGAGTCAAGCTGGATTCCAGGAAAACATCTTCCACAACATCCAGGACTGGGGGGGGTGGCCAAGGGTCTGTGCTGTGTAAGATCTAAGAATTCCCTGAGTCTCTTTTTAGACTGAGGGTAGTCCTCACTCTCCCACTGGAAATGCTCCCTTAAGGTGTGAAGGGTTTCCACAAAGGAAAAATCCTCTGGGGGAGAGGTTGAAGGAATGGAATCCTCTGCACCAGAATCCTTATAAGTAGAGAGCGGTTGCATGTCTTCATATTCAGATGCATCAGAGTGATCAGACTCTGATGCATCAAACAAAACTACAGGGGACAGATCTCTTTTCCTTTTGGAGGGGGTAGCTTGGCTTTCCCTGATCAGCATGATAAGGTCTTCTGCCATTTTAAGCATATGGGTCTGAGGGAAGGAAGCAAGTGCCTGAAATTGCGTCGCTGGTTTCTTGGGTGTCGTTCGTACCATAGGCCTAAGAAACTCGGTCATTTCTGAAAGACTGGTAGATGTGAAAGTCGTTGTTTTGTGTCGAGAATCGGTAGTGAGAAGGACTTCCTCGGAAGCCGGTGCCTGCTCAGCGGCTTCAAACCCATCCAAGGAAGAGATGACTGCAGGATCCTTAGTCAAAGAAGTGTCATGCGGCATACCGGACTCCGACAGGGTCTCGGTAGCAGCCTGCAAATCCAGAGAAGAGGGCATCAGAGCTTAACTAGCTTAACAGGAGCGTCGTCAGTAGGTTTGGACATGGTGCGGTCTGTCTCTGTCTTTATCTTTATGCTTTTTTGGAAGATCTGTTGTCGGATGGCCATATCAGAGTTCGAGGACTGTAAGCAAAAACAGCTAGCTACAGTAAGGGCCCGACAACGGATAGTTCTGGCGTTGAACAAAGCACAAAAGCGAAAGTGGGGAATGTCGTGGTCTAGGCCTCAACAAATGATGCAGTAAGAATGAAAGTCTCGTTGTGGTATTTGCTTTCCACAGGCGAGACAATTATTAACTTTTTTTGACATCGGTTAGTGCAAGAAAAAAGGATCCCAGCTTCAATTTGGTAGACGAAACTCAGGTAGCGGACAGCCAGCAGTCATGCAAACTGCTTCTGCTTCGGGCTCCATGGCAAGAAAGACTGATGTAATGGCACTGGCTGCCTTACTTTATACTACTGACGACCTGATGTCAGTCCTCAAGCGACAGCAACAGACGCAGAAATACTACATCTCTGGTATTCGAGCTGGCCAAGGGCTACCCTGGTAGGGATAACCCAAATGTGATGACTGGAACAGTCAAACATGAAGAACATCCTGGGACTCAACTACAGCACAGGCCTGGCCATTCAAATTCAAGTGATCAATTCTGAAATAGTCTACACATTTGTCATTATGCCCATATTTCACAAACTTCTTCAACCCAAAGGTTTTCTCCTTACTTCAAATAAAACTATAATATAAGAGGAGCTATCAACAATTAGGGAGAAAAGTCAACTATTAAGAAGAAACTAGGGCCGCCAAACAAAAAAAGTTGGTAACATACAAAGTGAAAAATACTCGCTGACTAGAAAAAACTGAAGAAAATATATCAAATACACCAAGATACACTACTAAAACAATAACATTAATTCTAAACTACTAAAACGTCTATTAGAGATGGATAGAAGGAAATATGGGACCCATATAAAAAGTTTCACTTAGCTAAATGGAGCTTCACTAGACCACGTCTGACACTAGAAACAGCAAGCAAGATCTGTGGAAACCTAGGTATGGAAGGCATTATGGTAGAGGAGGTAGAGCATCACAGTTTGAAGATTCTGTTCGCCAGCATTGGATCAATCAGATGTGATAACCTACAGGCAGACATGGCCACCTCCCTTTCCCAGCCATTCAAGTCCCATTTCTGTGCTCTGTCCTTAATCCTCTTTTAACTTATTTTACTAAAAAAAAAAAAAAAAAAATGTCTTCTTTTAAAATGCAGCAAACAGCTGCTACAGTTTATACCCTGACTGCACAGAACGATGTATCTCTCATGTTTTAGTATTAAAAATAATATTTTTAAACTGCTACAGTTTATACCCCTGCCTGCATGGAGCACTGCAGTGCTCAGGTTTTAGTAAAAAAAAATTGTAGTAAACTGGACCATACATGGAGCGCTACATCACTCAGATTTGACCTCAAATGTAATACTATTTTTAAAAGGCAGTATTGCATTAGAGAGAGATCAGGATAAGCTAATATTACCCCCAGCACTTTGTACCAGGGGCCATTGTCCCTCTCGCTCCACTACTGCAATGTCTAGTAGCAGGCTTCTTTGCCTCCTCCTACTACTTGCTGCATATCTTCACAAAATTGGTTCCTAAAAGGGATTTAAACTCTACCATGCATGCATGCAGTTAACTGAAGCTAGGGTTTATAAAAACTCATGTCTTGTGTGAGTAGGCCCAGTCTGTGAAGAAACTTATGGTAACTGCCCTTAGCAATTCCCAAAAGAAGGGAGATGAACTGTTGCCTGGGACAGAACATAGTCACCAGATCTTTGGAGAGTCCTTCGGAATCTTCAGAATGGCCCTGAACATCAGTAAAAAGAGTGGAATAGCATACAGGAACATCCCCATTCAAGGAAATCTGAATGCATCGGTCTTCCAGGCCTGCAGAATTTTGCCAGTTATTTGTTGTGAAGAGAGGTAAACAGTCTGAGGTATTCATGCCAGCTAGATAAAATCCTGGAAAAACACCTTGATTCAATTTACATTCATTAGGCTATTTTCTGGTCCTGTTCCGCTTGTTTGCCATAATGTTTCATTCTAATGGGATGTAAGATGTCTGCAGAGTAAGACTGTGCTGAATTGCTACATCCCAGGTTGCAAAGACTAATGTGTATAGACTGTAAGATCTGCACACCGTATGTTTATGCACCACATCACTGTGGTGTTGTCTGTAATCACTTGTAGAGGTCCTGGGAACCACAGGTGATTAAGAGAGTTGAGTGCATTTTGGCTGCTAACTTCTCTTTTATTGTTTATGTATTTTGGTCTGTCCTTTTTGTTTCAAAGACTTTGCACTTTTACCTCAATACAAACATACTCCCAAGCAAAGTCTGAGTAATCTGTAATTGCTGACTGTGCTGGAGCTGGGAGTCCTAGATTCAGATACAACTGGTCTTTCCACCAAAACAGTTCCTTTTTACAAATGTTAAAATTGGAATTTGAAAAGTCAGGGGGTGTTGGATGTTGGGACCAAACTGATTTTTGATGCCATTAAAACTTTCTCATGTGGAGTCTGGTGAGAGGAATCATGAAAATCATGGATGCCATGAATCCTAATATCCAGGAAAATTCCCTTGCTGTAGTCTTGGACTGAGTGGAAAACTCAGCAAGAGATCTATTTGCAGATCTATTTTTTCCTGTGGAAGAAAAGCTCTTTGAACTGGAGTGTCTAGGAGACACCCCAGAAATGACTGTTCTCCTGGAGACCTAGTCTGTGAAGGAGACTACTTATCCAAGTGAAAGATTCCTGGTACTTTGAAAAGCACTCTGCAAAGATAAGCAGGTTGTCCAAACAAGGAAGAATGTGAATACCCTGCAGTCTGAAAAAGGTCATCACAAGAGCTAGGCACTTTGTGAATACTCATGAAGTAGAAGAGAACTCAAGGAGCAATGCAAAGATCTGACTGTATAATCCAGACACAGAAAACCTTAAAAACACATCTGAAATCTAAGGCTATAGGAATATGATAAGAATCTTTTAAATTTGAAGTTTCAAAAATCTCAATGGAGGAAAAAGAAGTAACAGGTTGTAAAAAACATTTTGAACTTTGGAATTTCAGATACTCATTGAGAAAGAAAAGATCTAGGACTGGTCTCCATGAGGTTTCTTTCTTTGGACCCATAAACATTCCTGAATAAAAATCTTTCCCTTTTAAGGAAATGAAAGATGGATAGGTCCTATTACCATCTGAGTCAGAATATGCTGAATGAGTGTGACGTCCAGATAATATCCCACTGAAATGCCACCAAATAAAGCGACATCTGGACAATACCCCACTGAATTGTCAACAATAATGTGATGTCTCCCACAATTTTCCCCTAAGAGCACAAGGAGAACACACTCTATAACCTGGGACTGGACTGTATATACGTCTGTCTACCCCTAATGGAACTCCTTATTACATACTACAGAGCAATGTGTCTCAGTTTAAGACCTCTGATACACTCAAACGTAAACATTTTAAATAATTTTAAATCTCACACATCCATACCCTTCTGGCAAAGCCTGACATGGATTTCCAGCTGTGTCCATTCCCCAAAATAACATGATAATGCTGCCACCAATCAGAGTGTCTTCATTCCATTTTAAAGAAATGTCCAATTATGAAAATTAGATATTAAACCAAGTAGTAGCAGATGACCTAAGCAGCCAGGCTTTCAGATTGGCCTGAGAAGTTATCAAGGCAAGTATAAGCACACTCTAGCCACTAAAGAAAACACTGACTGATGAAATGATCAGCCACAATGTAAGTTAATAAAAATATTTAATAATGAACAAAATGATTACAAATGTAAAACAATAATTTCTAATAAACAAACAGAACTCAATCACCAGGAAAATGAAATCAGCACTGTAGGACAGAAATTCAGTATTCAGAAAAGCTCTAACTGATCTGATTAGTTACAATTTTCCTATCTGACTAAAGAACATTGTCTCTGAGCTAAACTAAATTATTACAACAGAGCTAAGGCAGGCTTACAGTTCTTGGGGAGTCCTTTTTGAGTATCCACTGCACAGTACATCTCACAACTGGCTGTTAACTGACAACTGACTTCAGCAGGCTCTTTTATAGACTAGCCTGTCATAACTGTTCCAGCTCTAATTTTCATTTCATGTTTTTAAAATCAACCAACAACTGTTTACTAAAGTTCCTTCCCGTCTTTCAGCTTCTGACAGTAACACATAGCAACTGTCAACATTCTGATGACAATCTGCAGATCAGCTGAATCTGAGACACTTTGCCTTTAGAATCTTTCTTCACAAACATGCATATTTAGAAATGTAAAAGGACACAGTTCAAGTCTTTAAAACTTTCTGTACAGACTATAATCAACATGTAAGAACTTATTTAGAATATCATAGCTATTCAGGCAGGCATATAATACACAGGTTAATCTAAAATTATGTACAAAAACTCAGCCAGACATGGTAGTACAGATGACGGTGTCTAATTCTGTCACATCCCCGCCAATGACTCAAGCACGGTTTTCAAGTGACCTTTGAAAAATGACACACGGGGAAAAATAGGTCTGTCTGGGAATATCAACCCACTCCTCTCCTGTGCAATCAATTTACATTGGCATTATTAAACCCACTGCAGTGTTCTTCTCCTTCTGAGGAGACCTGGCTGAGCACAGCCGCCACCCCACAATCTGAAGCATCCACTTGCACAACAAACTCATCACTAATATCTGGGCTGGCCAACACAGGGGTTCTACATTTTTGGAAAGCCTGGTTGCAATCTGTGGTCCACATTACCTTATCCGGTTTATTTTTCCTAGTTGGGTCAGTAAGGGGTACAGCCATTGCACCACAACTGGGCACACATTTTCCACAGTACCCCACTGTCCCTAGAAATGCCCTCACTTGCTTTTTAGCAACAGGAACTGGCCATGCTTGAATAGCATCTACTTTGACAAGTTCTGGTCTAATCTTACCATTCCCCACTCTGTGTCCTAAGTAAGTGACCTCTGTCCTACCCACCTGACACTTACTGGGTTTAATGGTCAACTTTGACCTTTTAAACTGGTCTACAAATGTCCATAGTATAGTCTTTAATGTAGAGTTTAACCTATCCACAAGACCATTAGTCTGGGGATGGTAGGGGGCTGTTCTTTACCATGTTTCACCCCACTAAACTTCCACAAATATGTTTGCAGGACTGACATGAAGTTGGCACCTTGGTCAGTCAGTATCTCCTTTGGAAAACATACCCTACTGAAAATTTCTAGCAAAGCACTTGCCACCTTTTCTACATGAATATTACCTGCAAAAGGAATATTAGATACCACAGTTAGTAGTGGCAGAAGGTAGACTCTAGGCACAACCAACTGCTGTACTACCTCACCTTCCAGACCTCCCTTCGGAGTCCACTTTCTATACAACAAACCTTCCTTCTCTCCCTCAATATCCCCCTGCAAAAGGAATATTAGGGTCTACAGCTAGAAATGGTAGATTGTAGGCTATAGGCACTACCAACTGCCATACTACCTCACCTTCCAGCCCTCCTTTAGGAGTCCAGTCTTTATATAGCAAACCTTCATTCTCTGCCCCAATATCACCTGCACAAAGAATATTAGGGATTATAACTAGAAGTGGCAGACTGTAGGCTCTACCAATTACCGTAGTACCTAACCTTCCAGCCCTCCCCTTAGGAGTCAACTTTCTATACAATATAACTTCCTTCTCTACCTTAATATCACCTGCATAAGGAATATTGGGGACTATAGCTAGAAGTGGCAGACGGTAGGCTCTAAGCGCTAGCAACTGCTGTACTACTTCACCTTCCAGCCCTCCCTTAAAGTCCACTCTTTATACAAAAAAACTTTTTTTCCCATATTCAGATTCCCTCATCCTTGAGTCTCAGGTGCTTCCTTAGCCATCTCCCTCAAGCTTTGTAATGTAGGGTCCGTAAGTTCAGCCTGTCTCCACTCTACATTTGTGATTCTCCCAAGCTCCCCTTCCACAGGAAGCATAGTAATTTCTGACAGCTGTACTTCACTGTCAGTCTGAGTAATATCATTCACCTCTGTCCTTGCATTCACAGTGTTCAAGTGAGCATTAGCACCTCCCAGCCACTGTGACACACTTTCAGGTTTACTGCTACAGGATAGCTCCTCCTCTGAAACAGCTACCACACCAGTCCCAGCTTCAAGTATGAGATTTGTCTGGGTCTCCCCCAGGTTACTGGACCTACCTGCCTGTCTCCAAGCCTGACTATGTGTCACTGCATGCACACTGGGCACTGCATCATCACAGTCATTACCTATCTGGACATCTGCAAGAATGTTCTCAAACACAAGCTCTCCTTCCACAGGAAGTCCAGTAACTTCTGACAGTTGTGCCTCACACTGTCAGTCTGGGTGCTATCACTCATCTCCATCCTTGCAGTCACCATCTCCAAAGGAGCATCAGCACCTACCAGCAGCTGTGGCTCACTTTCAGATTTACTGCTACAGGATAACTTATTCTCTGAAACATTCACCACACCAGTTCCAGCTTCGGGTATCAGATCTGTCTGGGTCTCCACCAGGCTAATGGATCTATATGCCTGTCTCCAAGCTTGACTGCATGTACTCAAGATACTGCATCATCAGAGTCATTCCCAATCAGGACATCTGCAGGAATATCTTTAAACACACCTACCTGATTGCTTCCTCTTCCACCCTCCCAGTCAAGATGAACCCTAGCCAAAGATATTTGGAATGGGGTCCCTCCCAAAGCTCTGACTGCAGTGGACTGTCCAAGCAACTACTGCTCTTATTTAACCACTGCAGGCCTCACAATGGTTATATCAGAAGCTGTGTCTCTACTAGCAGTAACCTGATTACCATATACTAAGATGGGATATAAACTTTGGTGATTGACTGGCACCCCTGTTGTTTCTAAACAACTTGCCACTAACAATTTGTCATCACCACTTGCTGGCTCCCTCACTTTTTGCTTCTGATCTTGCCTCAATGGGCATTTGACTGCTATGTAGCCCTCTGGTTACACCTAACCTTACACCTAACTGTGCACTTGGACTAGTTGTTTCCCCTGTTACCGGTGTACTCTGTTGGAGTGGTTTAAACTGCCACTTACAGGTTCCCTTATGTCCATATGCAGCACTAGGTATCCCTTTCTTATGCATTGGTGCTCTGCTTGCTAAGTAGAGATCCCCTTTTCTCCCCAACAGCTCAACAGATTTATACTCTCGGTCTGCTAACTATATTCTCAAGTCATGAGTGAAAGTACTGAGAGCTTATTCTCTCACTAAAAGGTATGCCAGTCCCTCAAAAGTGGTGACCTGATACCCACTCACCCATCTGTGAAAGTAAGCACTTAAATCAGCAATATAATCACATATACTTTCATCTGCCTTGCGTCTGTGTTCACAAAACTTTTTCCATAAGCTTCAGGTGTTACTTTAAAACAATCTTGAGGACAGTACATAACTTTAACATAATTCAAATAATCTACATCAGACAATTTTGACATGGCCTGAACAGCTTTACCATGGAGTAAGGGAGTCAAGAGCCAATCCCAGAGCTCATGGTTAGCATCATATCGTCTACATACCCTCTAAAATATATGGATAAAACTAACAAAGTCATCTGCATCCCCGTACTGATGAAAATGCTTACTGACGTTTACAGCTTTTGGGGTCCAGTTATTCCTTTTCCCACTACCTCTATGACCCTCTCAAAGTGCAAGAAGCTCCACTTCATGGCGGTGCTGTCTCTCATTTTCCCTGGCTTCTAAACATTTTATCTCCAGTTCATATTGGCTCGGTTTCTCCTCAGCCTCCATTTGTTTGAGCTCCAAGCACAGTTTCTCTGCTGATTCCATTTTAAGACATTTGGCCTGCAGTTCATATTGACACTTCTCCCTTTCCTCAGCCTCCAGTTTATATGGCACTGCTTCTCTTTTTCTTCCGCCTCCAGCTGTTTGGCCTCCAAGCACAGTCTCTCAAACTCCAGGTGGATTCTCAGGTCCTCTGAAGAAAATGTGGACTGTCCTGTCTTGGCAGGCTGCACATCTCCAATACCAAACTGGATAACCTCCAAATAGCTGGTCTGAGCTGTGGCTGCAACTAAGGCTGAAATCATTGCTTCCTTACTCAGGTTAGCATGCACCAGTCCTATGGCTTCACTGGTTCTTTGTCAGTTTACTACAGTCTTCTGCTGACATCTTTTCCTGCTGTTCCTGACTAACAAAAAAAAAACTGTGGTGGACTGAAATTCTGTATGTTTACTTTGTGACTGTCGAGAGTGCACACCTTAATGACAACTACACATGCTACTGAAGTCCAAATAAAAGTCCCACATGCTGGCACTAATTAATGTGATGTCCAGATAACATCCCACTGAACTGCCACAAAATGTGACGTCCAGACAATACCCCATCAAACTGTCAACAATAATGTGGAGTCTCCCTCTGTCCTGGTTCAGTAACTAAGGAGCTTCAATCCTCACTACTTACTCCAGTGTCAGACTGTCACTCAAACAGGAGTAATATTTCACAATTTTCCCCAAAGAGCACAACAGGAACATGCTCTGTAACCTGGGACTGGACTGTATACTTCTGTCCACCCCTAATGGAACTCCTTATTACACACTACAGAGCAAACTGTCCCAGTTTAGGACCTCTGATACACTCAAACTTAAATAGATTAAATCTCATACATCCAAACATTTCTGGCAAAGCCTGACACAGATTTCCAGCTGTGCCCTTCCCCAAAATAATACATTAATGCTCCCACCAATCAGAGTGGCTTAATGCTCTTTTAAAGGGGTGTCCAATTATGAAAATTAGATATTAAAACAAATAGTAGCAAGTGACCTAAGCAGCCAGGCTTTCAGAGTTGCCTGGGAAGTTATCAAGGCAAGTATAAGCACTCTCTAATGACTAAAAAAAACATTGATTGATCAGCCACAATGTAAGTTAATAAAAATATTTAATAATGAACAAAATGATTAATACTATAAAACAGTAATTTCCAATAAACAAACAGAACTCAATCACCAGGAAAATGAAATCAATACTGTAGGACAGAAATCCAACATTCAGAAAAAAACGTTTTTAATTTTGTAGTGTTCTATTTTTAGCAATCTCTTCTTGCTTAGCACTTATATTATTACCTAAACTCTCTCCTTTATTATTCTTCACATCCCAAATGAGTTTTTTTCTGTGGGGTTCCGCTGTACTGCAACTGCCGATTGGCATTAAAAGCTACCTCACCCTCCCGACCCAGATTCCAGACCTGGACTTGGCAAACGCCACATTCTCAAGTGTGAACAGTGTAGGTCTTGCTGTATTTAGCATATTTTGTTCGTCAGAACTTGCAAAGCGTACATACTCCTAGGATACCTTAGCTTTCCCTTCCTTCAGTAGCTATAATTATTATATATTTTATTTCTTTCCAAACCAAAAGTGGGCTTTAAATCTCCTGATACAATAAGGCTCTAAAATTAAAAACTATTTTTCTCCTGCATGCAGCACAGGAGGTGTTACCAAATTAATAGGACATCTTAGACAATACCTGTGCTTGCAGTACGTCCCTATTATAGGACTTGTGGACCTTCTGTCTCTCGGTTCAACCTGCTCTGTTTGCACTCACTGCGCTCATGCTCACTCCGCTCCCCTACCCTGATCCCATCCCACCCACCCCTGAATCCACTAAATTTATACTTATAGACCACACCCCTCAACCTCCACTTAATACCTCCCACATACCCAATTACCCTACTGCACCACAACGTATTACATATATACTTGACACTTCCACTTCCTTTATAATACTATAGGCACTTAATATACTCCTATCCCAAATACTTGAATAATGAAACATACTGCAAACATACACATACAAACAACTATGACCTATATCATCACTATTACTACAGTCTTTCTTCTTTCAGCTTATACCTCTTACCACACCCACTTGCATTATACCAATTCTCCCCCTTGGTGAATAGGTGCAACTATCTCTCACATAAATCCACTGCACTCTCACATAGCTCCATGACCTCTTAGCCCCTCCCATACTGACTCTCACCTCCACCACTTGCTACCTCTTATTTGTAAATCTCACTACCCACCAAGATACTCCAAACTCATACATAAGCTTAACAAACTCTACCTACATTTACTGCACCAACTAACATGCTGCAATGACATTCACCCCAAATCCTGGTCCTAACACTCCAAGCAACCCTAATCTATCTCAACCCAACAATCTACTCCATAGACAAAAGTCCTCTCTCCTTTTTCTTAACCTGAAAATCAGGGTTATCCTAAATAAAGTCCATGACCTCCATGCACTTCTGGCCCTATACAAACCTGAGATTGTAGTACTTTTTGAAACATGGCAAGAACCAGACAACAAAAATGATGAGATTTCAGCTCCAGGGTACAATATCATGAGAAAAGATAGGGTGAACAAAAAAGGTGTTGGGGGGGGGGGGGGGTAGCCATACTATTCAAAAATCACCTCATCCTTAAACAAGTTGATATTGATATTCCTAGCACTGTAAATGTAGAGCTCATCATCACAAAATTAAAATTAAGCCCACACAAACACAATAATATTATAGGCGGATATATCCCTCCAGCTAATAACAACACCATCATGGAAAACCTTTTAGAATTCATCTCTAACTCCCTACCTCACGAAACTGTGGTACTTGGTGACTTTAACATAAATTGGCTCAACTGCTCCACCAGCAATCCTTCTACCCATATTAACCTCCATGGGTTCACCCAACTGATCCTATCCCCCACTAAAACAGACAAAGCATCTAAGCACCAGTCCATACTTGATTGGATCCTTACATCCAATCCCTCCCTTTCTTCCCAGTCAGGCTGCCTTCCTGACAGTCTGAGCGATCATCAACTAACCTACCTGATAAGAGCCAGAACTCACCATATAAATCAGTCATCCTTCAGAGTTGTTAGGAACAAAAAAAACCTTTAAGCTTGAGAATTTTATTTCCTCCCTAAAATGATGTAACTGGAAACCAGTGACAACTAATTCTTGATGAAGCAGTCCACTACTTTAACTCAATCTTCTTACACATATTAAAACTGTATGCACCCAACAGAACTATTAGAATAAAGACAAATTATGCCCAGTGGCTAACTAAAGAAACTAAAACCATTCTCAAAGAAAAGGACAAAGCATGGATACATTTCCACAAATACAAAACCCAAACTTCAAAACAAAAGTACCTAGAACTCCAGAATAAACCCAAGAAACTACCAAACCAGACAAAATAAATTACTACCAAAACATCCAAGATAAATATGTTCACAACCAACAAAAATTCTGGGCCGCAGTAACCTCTATTCTTAAACCAGGAAGAGTCACCTCACTAACCCCAACAATCCCAAACAACCAAGATAATATTCACACTCAGTTTAATACTTGTTTCACCAAAACAGTTCAGGCCCTTGCTGATACCCAAAATAATGCTAACTTCCCTAAACCAGCACCCTCCAAAATATATACTAACAAAGAGGATAACATCCCCAGTTTTAATTGCATCCAGTGTCGATCAAAGCTATTTCAAAACTCCTCCATAAACTTAAACCTACCACCCTAGCTGCTGACAATCTACCAGCAGAATTCCTCCAGTTAGCCTCACATGCTATAGCCTACGCTGCCACCATCCCCATTAGCAGATCCATATCTGAGTGTAGGGTACACCCACCATCTGGAAAAGCTCCCATATAATTCTACTCCACAAGGGAGATAACTCCACAGAACTCAATAACTACCATCCCATAGCTATTCTATCACCATTATATTAGAAAGAGTTGTCCACACCCAATTGATGCACTACCTCCTCAATTACAATCTGCTATCTAAATCTCAGCACGGCTTCCGACCCTCTCACAGTACCACTACTGCATTAGTGTCCTTTACCAACATAGTCAACCAGCACAGAAACAGTAGGAATTATGTTTCTTCAGTATTTTTGGATCAAAGGCCTATGATATGGTCAATCATAATATGCTTCTTAACACACTATCCACCCTTAATATCAGTCCCTCCTCAATCTCATGATTTAATAGCTACCTATCAGGATGGCAACAAGCAGTGCAATGGCAAACTCAGCTGTCCACTTATCAACCAGTATCCTTAGGAGTCACAAAGAGATCTATCCTTGGCCCATTACTCTTCTCATTATTCACTAACCAGCTCTTCTCCTCCATACCTCATGCCTCTGTGGTGCAATATGCAGATGATGCCATCCTCATATGCACTGCCCCCACACTAAATGACCTTCACTCCCTAACCCCAAACTGTTTCTCAGTTGCTGAAACCTGGTTCAATAACGCCCATCGAATTCTCAACTCAAACAAAACAAAACAACTTCTTTTTAGTCCATGCAGATCTCCAATCTGTCCAACAACAACACCAGGATCACCCCTACCACCCACACAAAACTACTACGTGTGGAAATAGATAATAACCTGAGGTCTGACATCCACATATCCCAAGCCATCAAGAAAATCCACAAAAAACTAGGCCTCCTCTATTGTAACACAAACTTTCTCACTAAGCACACAAAAAACACAATTGCTAGAACACATCTCTTATCTACCCTCCTCTATGCCTCCTTATTTTCACTAATCTACAGAAGGCTGACCTAAACAAACTTGAATCTTGCTGCAACATGATTGCCAGGTTAGCCTCTTGATCCTCATACAGGACTCATCACTGTATACCACTTAAGCAATTAAACTGGCCACAGCTGCCTCACCTTCTTAAACTCAATCAATTGTCACTTGTACATAAGTTATACTACCACCCAGATACAATCTCAGCACTATAGAATGTGATCCAACTCTATAACTACACTAGAACACTAAGATCTAGTAATCAGAACAACCTAAAATTCAGTAACTAAAATAATAACGCTGGCAAATCCCTATTTACCTGTTCTATTGTTAAAGCTTAGAATACTTTATCTAGATTCCTGACCACTAACAGATCTACCACACAATTTAAAAAACACTTGAAAATACATTATATGGACAATTGGCCCTGCTCCTGTGACTCCTTGGGGTGAACAACTATTTACAATCTAATATCTGTAATTTTTCCACATTCCTTCCTTTTGGTACTATGTACTATATGATTCAATAGCCTATTTCTGTCATAAATATCCTTACCTATTTAAGTTTATCTGAATATACGTTTAAATAAGTTACTGTATGTTATTCCTTACTGTGACATTTTGCCCTGGGCAGGCCATGCACTGCCCTGCACAGTATTATGTTGTAATAAGAAGTTATGTACTCACCATAACGTTCCATCTGAGTAGGTAAACTTCATTTGTCAGCAACCTATGGGTCATCGGATCCGAGCCGGCAGTTTCCAACAGCTAAGATCCGAGCTCCAAGCTCCTCCCCCTTACCCATAACTCCCTGCCATCCCTTCCTGACCTCAGATCGAGTTTGCCTAAAAGCAAGGCTTGCAATCACCACCTGTCTAGGGTAAATTGGGTACAATCTACCGTGAAGCAGGAATATCAAGAACATCCGAACCGAAGAGGACAGGGGGACGGTTGCTGACAAATGAAGTTTACCTACTCAGATGGAACTTTATGGTGAGTACAGAACTTCTTAATCTGAAGTAGTTAACTTCATTTGTGCATCAACCTATGGGACAGAGTCCCCAGCTACCTGAATCTTGGGAGGCCCTTAAGGAAGGATGTTCCGGAGCACTGTGGAGTCAAAGGATGCTCTCCCTCTGGAAACCAGATCTAACTTATAGTGGTTTATAAATGTGAGAGAAGAGGCCCACATGGCAGCCGAGCAAATGTCATCCAACGAAACTCTAGCTCGAAAAGCAGCAGAGGTAGAAACAGACAGAGTTGAATGGGCATGGACTCCCTGAGGAGCAGGCCTGCCAGAACTCTCATAAGCCAAGAGAATACACTGAGAAATCCACCTGGATAGTGTGACTTTAGAAACAGCTTCCCCAAACTGGATTTAGCAAAGGACACAAACAGCTGATCTGAACCGTCTATAACTGGCTGTCCTGTGCAAATAAAATCTCAACTGTCTGTGTACATCCAAAGAGTGTAACTTGTATTCGCCTTTATTTTGGTAATTGGGAAAGAAGACTGGCAAATTAATAGACTGGTTAATGTTAGCCTCGGAAGCAATTTTGGGAAGAAAAGAGGGATTGGTCCTGAGGAATACCCTATCCTTGTGGAAAGTCAAGTACGGAGGCTTGGCACAAAGGGCTTGAAGCTCCGAAACCCTTTTCGCCAAAGTAATAGCGACTAGAAAAGCCGTTTTCCAGGATAAGAATTTGAGATCTACCGAGGCAGCAGGCTCAAAGGGAGAAGCTGTTAAGGCCTGGAGTACCAGCGATAAATCCCAAGGAGGGATCACATCCTTCACCGGAGGCCTTAGTAGGAAGGTGCCTTTTAAGAAGGCCTTACACAATCTGGATGAGGTCAAAGGGCCAATATCACATCCAACGTGGTAATGAGCGATTGTCGCCAACTGTACTTTGACTGTGGAAGAGCTAGCACCTTTATCAAACAGTCCCGATAGAAATTCCAGCACAGCTGGTAATGGAGCTGTGAAAGGATCCAGATTCTTTTTTTTTTTCAAAACAGGTTTATTGTTTTAACATATAAGAGAAATATCATAACAATTTTATGCAAGTAATTAAAAATAGGTATTATTATAATATTCAACAAAACAACTAAAGTATTTACAAAGACATCCACTACAATCAGATCAATTAATTAAACTAAAATACCGTGCTATTGAAATTAGAATTTTTTTAACAAATTTTGTAAATTATCCCATACAATATAATATGATGTTTTTCTAGTTGTTCTCATTCTAATTGTGCTTATTTCCATATGGCACATTATATTCATAACATTTTTAAATTCATTGAACGAAGGAGGTGTATCTGAAATCCAATTTCTAGTTATTATTTTCCTGGCCACTGCTAGGATAGACCATAACAAGGGAAGCTTAATCTTTTTAACACATTGAGGTACAGGTGTGTTGAATAATATAAGAGACTTAGAAATAATGAAACTATCTGTAAAAAGAGCCTGCAAAATTCATTAATTGACTTCCAGTATTCTTTCAACTTCATACAGTCATAAAACATATGAGCCCAGTCAGCATTAATTTCTACATTACATCTCTTACATAGATTATCTTTATTATTTATTTTATTCATCATCAAAGGTGTATAAAAGATCTATGTAAAAATTTCCATGTATAAAGTCTCCAGACAATGGAAGATGTAGTTCTATAAGCAGATTCCAATATATATTGTTTATCTTGTTGAGTTGGTGGGTCCCCATTAATAGAGGTGAAATAATTCCAGTATGAATCTACACTGTAAAAAGTTTCTTGTCTGATAATTTTATGTATATATGAAAGTTTACCTTTATCAGAAACTTTATGCTGTAAATTTAATATCAAGTAATCAATCAGTTTTGGAATAGATTCTTTAACTGTTATAGACATTAGATCTATTCTATCAATGAGATGTTGTCTAAAGATCTGAACCTCTAACCAGCAAGTTTCTCTTAGATCAAATTCTTGTTTTAAGAAATCTAGATTTTTTACTTTATTATCAGATATCAGCTGATACCAGTACTTTAGATCATTATCTATAGCTAAATGAGCTCCTTCAGAAGTAGATGACATAAGCATACCCTGAGTATACATTATAGGAATACAATAAAATTCCATTCCCTATACTTAGGGTGCATGAATATAAAGTTACGATAACTAATAATAATATTTAATGGGTAACAAACCATATGTTTAGGTGTAATAGGTGAAGTACAAAATTTCTTTAGCAACCACAACATGGAGTTATTTACAATCATATTTTTATGTGTTAAGGAGTTTTTCATGAAGTGCATACTAATTAGCTCCCAATAATCTTTCCATTTTGCGATATATGACTGATCTATTAATAAAGTAATAACTTTTATAATAGAAGAGATAATATATAAATTAAAGTCTGGAAAAGAAATACCCCCTTGAGACCAGCTATTAGTATGTTTCTTTAATGCAATCCTAGGTCTATTAGGTGCCCATAAGAAATTTAACATTAGTGTATTCAGTTTCTTGATAATTATTTTTGTAGGTGAAAGTATTATTGATTGTATTAAGTATAAAATCTTGGGGAATATTATCATTTTAATAATTGTAAGTCTCTCCTCCATAGTAAAAACATATTATTCCAGGTATTAAAAGATTTTGTATATTAAGAAAACAGGTATTATAGTTATTATATATAATAGATTTAATATCTTTAGATAGTATTATACCTAAATAAGTTATCTGACCTGAATTGGGTACATATTTAGTAAAATCACTAATGAGAATATTTTTCGTGTATATATAGGTAGTATTTTAGTTTTTCTTCATTGAATATTAAACCAGAAATACTTTTAAAATTCATCATTTTATCAAATAAAGACTGCATAGAAGAATTAGATCCTGCTGATGTAATTAGAACATCATCTGCAAAAGTTGAATTTTTGATGTTGTATTTTCGTCTATTTCAAAACCCTCTATGTCAGTACTGTTTCTAATCAAATTAGCCCAAGGCTCCATTACTAAAGTGAATAATAGTGGAGAAAGTGGACATCCTTGCTTTGTACCTTTAAGAATGGGTATTTTTGTGAAACATATGTTCCTACCTTAATATAAGCCAGCGTTCCTTTGTATAAATGCTCAATTAAATTTACAAATGCATCAGAGAAGTTTGTGCATTTCAGTAAGGTAAACAGATAGTCCCAACTTACTGAATCAAATGCTGAACCTATATCAAGACTAATAAGTGTTAAATCTTTCTTTTTCCTATTTGCAAAATCAATTAATGTTAAAGTTCTTCTTATATTATCAAAAGTATTTATATTTACAATGAAGCCCGTCTGATCTATATCTATAATGCCGGGGATGATTGTCTTCAATCTATCAGCAAAAATACTCATAAACATTTTATAATCAACATTAAGTAATGAGATGGGTCGATATGAAGAACATCTAGTTGTATCTTTATTAGGTTTTAAAATTGGTGAAATAAATGTATATTGCCAAGATGGGGGGGTTATTAACTCAGTTTGGGCCAAAATAAAAACCTTATGTATTAATGAATATGTAGTTTTAGAAAGGATATTATATATCTCTGGTATAATACCATCATTACCCGGTGCTTTGTTTGATTTAAGCTTATTTATTTGTGTAATAACTTCTGTATATGAAATACTCTTGTCCAATAGTTTAATCTGTTGTTTATTAAGCTTTTTATTCATGTTTGTGGTTATAAACTCCTTTATTTTATCTTTAGGTTCCATATTAATGTTGTTATGGTTAATCTTATGAAAGTGATTTCTAAATTCATTCAGTATTTCTGGTATACTAGAAACATTCTTCTTTTTCCTTAGAGAAAAGATTTCTTTGATATGGTTTTGTTTATTCAATCTTTTTGTTTTATTTTTAAGTCTATGTAAGTATTTGGGGCTTATTGAATAAGACAAAAACTTGTATTTCTCTAAAGTTATTTTAACTTTATGAGTTAAAATTTCTTTGTATTTCTCATTTAGTTTGTTTATTTCTTCAGTAACTTTCTTGTCCATAATATTTTCTTTATTATTATGTTTATAAGAGTCTAATTTACTTTGAATATCTAACAATTCCTTATCCCAAGATTTCCTTTTATTATTATACCATCTGATACTTTGTCCATATAGATATGATTTTAAGGCATCCCAAACATAGACAATGGAGACTTCAGGAGTATTATTTATGTCTAGAAAATGTTGTACTTCTGAAAGTATATATTCTTTATAGTCTTTTAGCTGAGTTAAGTATGCTGGTATCCTTTTGATCTGAACATTATGAGTATTTTTATCATGAATTCAAAAACAATTGAGTTATGATCAGATATAGGACATGAAATGATTTTGGAATTAAGTAAATCTGTTACCATCTGGTTAGAAATAAAGACCCTATCTATTTTTGAATAAGTTTTGTATCTGTTAGAAAAAAAGGTGTATGGTAATGATTTTGACTCTATCTGATTATTAATATCATTCAAATGATAAGAATTAGCAAAATCATTTAAATGTTTTGCATTAGATGTAATTCTTCTTTTCCTTATAGTGGTAGTATCACTTTCATGTAGTATACAATTAAAATCACCAGCTAAAATAATATCCCTATAGAGAATGATATGATCTTATCAATATGATGTTTCACTGTATTAATACCAATTCCAGGTATCCAATATACATTAATTAAAGTGTAAGTCTTCCCATTAATTTGTATTGTAACCATACAAAACATTCCTTTGTCATCCTGAAAAGACTTAATGGTTTTAGGAATGGGCATACTTTTATTCCATAAAATAGCCACTCCTCTTTTTCTGAGTGTGCTCTGAACTAACCAATACTGTATACTTATTAGTGGCTAGTTTATCAATATCTTTTTCAAGAGATGGGTTTCTTGCAGGAAGACTAGATTGGCCTTGTGTAAATTAATGTATCTTATTAGGCTTGCCCTTTTACACGGATTATTCAATCCATTAATGTTTAAAGAAATTCCTTTTAAAGATGTCATTTGGCATTTTTAAAACTCAAGAATCTTATGATCGAAATAACAAATAACAAGATAAATAATGTTACATCTCCTCTTTTAGGTGTACCTTTAAATATAGCTGTATTTATTAAATCTCTTATGGGATTTTGTATAGGATTCAATTTTGTTTGTAGTGACAATGAGTGTACAAAATATATTGTGGATGTCAAAACTATATACATATAACAATGAACAAGTGAAAATAATGTAAGGATTAAACCTTGCATCCAGCCTGGAGTTGAAAACTCCAACTTAGAGTAGTATTTACTACTCAAGTTAACCCCTACCCTAAGCAGCAGTACCTCAGCTACCACCTTATCAATTTAATACTAGTTATATTTAACTGAGGTTAACAGTTTTCAATTCAATTATCTATCAAGACAAAACTACACATTTGGTAAAACAGCATCATATAAACTAAAATAAACTTTTTTTTTTTTTTTAAAACTGTTCATACTACTATATAGATCTATGTAATATATAACACTTGTATTCAAATAGCATTCAAATAATCTTGATGTTAGAAATCAAGAGGAGAGAAAATTAGGTTCTAACATTCATTTAAATCAAAAACTTTGGCTAATATGATTCAGACATTACATATATTAAGATGCATCTATTTTCTGTCATGTGAATACTATTAACAGCTTCCAAAAAAAATCTTGAATTGTTTGTATATGAGCATTTACTTAAACTCATTATTGTCAATAGAGTAAAATATTATATTCATAAAAATTATTATAAATCATATTGCATAGTTATGCAAATTCTCAGAAACATTTGCATTATTAAAAAAAAAAAGCCATCACACACATACACACACACACACATACATACATACACACACACATACACACACACACACACACACACACACATATATATATATGATCTCACTGAGTTATGTCCTTGTTGAGCACTATCCTACTTGCTGTCCCTAGAATAAATCTGTCTGCTTTATAGAAAATAATGCACAGCAAACACATTTTAGTAACCAGATTTTACAATCATGCTAACCTACTGCTTTAAAATATATCACATGACATTTCTTCCAGAATAGAATTATAAAATTGTTTATGCTTGTCAATCAGATGAATTAAATGAATTATAATAAAGTATATGTTTGGAACAGAAGTTTTTAACACAGATTATTATGCTGCTGTTAAGTAGATTTTCAAAAACATTTAAATAAATGTTTCATTTTCTATGCCTTCTAAAATAAGACATTTACTTACTACAAGAAACTACATCATTTAAACTCATTATAACTGACATTTTATGAATAGAGTATTTTTCCTGAATCTGTGGTGTGTCAGTATGATAACTAGGTCAGAGGTTATACTAACTGCTTTCAGTTTCTCTGTGAGAATTCTGTGAGTTGAAGCTTTTGAAGTAGTTCATGGACACTGTGCATGAGACAGCCCACATCCCAGATTGTCTCCCTTAACATTTTGGCAGGAAACTTATTAAAACTTGTGGCAAACATTCATTTTGTCAATAGAGTAAAATATTGTATTCATAGAAATTATTATAAATCATATTGGATAGTTATGCAGATTCTCAGAAACACTTGCATTATTATATAAAAAAAAAGCCATCATACTGACACACACACATACATACACACACACACACACACACATATATATATATATCTGATCTCACTGAGTTGTGTCTTTGTTGAGCACTATCCTACTTGCTGTCCCTAGAATAAATCTGTCTGCTTTATACAAAATAATGCACAGCAAACACATTTTAGTAACCAAATTTTACAATCATGCTAACCTACTGCTTTAAAATATATCACATGACATTTCTTCCAGAATAGAGTTATAAGATTATTTATGCTTGTCAATCAGATGAATTAAATGAGTTATAGTAAAGTATATGTTTGGAACACAAATTTTTAACACAGATTATTATGCTGCTGTTAAGTAGATTTTCAAAAACATTTAAACAAATGTTTCATTTTCTATGCCTTCTAAAATAAGACATTTACTTACTACAAGAAACTACATCATTTAGACTCATTATAACTGGCATATTTTATGAATAGAGTATTTTTCCTGAATCTGTGGTGTGTCAGTGTGATAACTATGTCAAAGGTTATACTAACTGCTTTCAGTTTCTCTGTGAGAATTCTGTGAGTTGAAGCTTTTGAAGTAGTTCATGGACACTGTGCATGAGACAGCCCACATCTCAGATTGTCTCTCTTAACATTTTGGCGGGAAACTTATTAAAACTAGTGACAAACATTCATTTAGTAGTGTAAATGCATGTAAACATGACAAAACCTTCACAATGTATTCCACAGACCATTACAGCCTCTTACTTCTTTTCAGAAAGAGAAACAAATTGAATCACAGCTTGCCATTAAATCTTCAGATATTTTGACTGGTTATGAAACAAAACATTATAACTGACATATTTTATGAATAGAGTATTTTCCTGAATCTGTGGTGTGTCAGTGTGATAACTATGTCAAAGATTATACTAACTGCTTTCAGTTTCTCTGTGAGAATTCTGTGAGCTGAAGCTTCTGAAGTAACTCATGAACACTGTGCATGAGACAGCCCACATCTCAGATTGTCTCTCTTAACATTTTGGGAAACTTATTAAAAACTAGTGACAAACATTCATTTAGCAGTGTAAATGCATCTAAACATGACAAAACCTTCACAATGTATTCCACAGATCATTACAGCCTCTATGTAAGTGAAATTAAGCCCAAAATTACCAACAAGCAATAAAACTCAACATTCTTCTCCCAACTCAATTTTCATACAAATCCTATTATTCACTGTGCCCACACAATCAAAAGCATTTCTATATATTAATAAAGAAAAGAAAAGAGAGTAGAAAATAAAAGGGAGTGAGGCAGAAATAAAATAATGTAAGAGAAAGCTGTAAGAAGTATATACAATGGAATGTTACTTACTGTTTATATTAATAGAGTTAAAAATAAAACATATTATTTACTCTTATTTAGTTCTGATTATTATTAGTTAAAGCATAACAGATTATTTACAAACAGGCATAAGCAGTATAATCAAGAAAGTATAATTAGAAATAGCATTTGAAGAACTTATAAAAACTTTTACAAGGAATAAATATGTTATTATTCTATTAATGATATTTTCATTACTGTTCTCTCCTGCCCTCCCCACCCTTTACCCACTACATAATCTAAATAGAATGTCATTGTTTAAACAAAGAAAATAATAAAAGGAGAAGGAAAAAAAGGTAATGATAAAAAATGTATCAAATTACTAACCTTACTTCTTTTCAGAAAGAGAAACAAATTGAATCACAGCTTGCCATTAAATCTTCAGGTATTTTGACTGGTTATGAAACAAAACATTTCTTTGCACATAGAGAATAACTTTGATTAAATCTTTTCCAAAATATTTGTGGCTTTCTGGAAATGCAGGAACTATATTCAAAAAGATTAATAATGAACTAAAATGATGAGAGAGAAAAAAACATATAACAAATCATTTGTTTTTAGTCTCTTCTTCTTCTCTGAAGTCTTCCACGAAGCTTCAGTTGCCAATCTCTTTAATGAAGAACTAGCCCATTCCATTTCTTCTATTTTATCCAAAATCCTTTTTCTTTGACAAACAGTAAAGCAGAGTCTAAATCATCGAAAACCTTAGGACCATCAGGAAGGAAGATTTTAAGCTTGGCAGGAAACAGAAGGTATGTTTTAAACTGTGCTTTTTGAAGCTCCCTTATTAGTGGCAGAAAAACTTTTCTTTTAGCTATTACCATGGAAGAATAGTCATTGTCAAAACGCACAGTTGTCTCATTAATCTTAACAGGAGCTTTAGCCCAAGCAGATTTAAGAACCATCTCTTTATCAAAAGATGATAGAAATCTAACTATAACTGATCTAGGATATTTTTTGTTAGAGTTAGTATTAGCTATAGATCTATGTGCTCTTTCGATACCAAAAGAGAATGCTTCTGGTAAGTCTAAAGTTTTAGGGAGCCAAGTTGTTAAAAAAGAAGTAATATTGTTACCTTCAATATTTTCTGGCAGTCCAAAAATCCTAATGTTATTGCGCCTAGATCGATTTTCCAGGTCATCCAGTTTTGTTTGTAAATGTGTATTTTGTTTCAGCAGAAACTCAATGTTGATTTCCTCTTCTTGGATTCTATTTTCCATGTCATTCACAGCTTCTTCTATGTCTGTCATCTGGTTCTTCTGTTGTTGCAGGTCTGTATGTAACAGGTCTATTTGTTTTGTAGTTTTTTCTATGAAGGTGTCTATTTTAGTATCCATTTTATCCATTTTATCAGTAAGTTGCTGCATTATAATTATCAGAGACTGAAGTTCTTTCTTGATGCTGGAGTCTTGAGAATTTGTCTTACTGGAACTCATTTCAGACTGATAAACTGACAGGAAAATTTCCACAGTGATTTCTGACAGGAATATTGTTAAGATTTCCTTTCTTTTTTAGATATAGTTCAAGAACTATATAAAACAAACGTATTTAGAAAGAAAATTACTTCAAAAATTAATTTTTTAAGTAATTAATTCCTGTCAGTGTAATGAAATTGGTGGAGCTGAAGAAATCTGCTGCTATCCTGTGTTCATCCTTGGCCACGCCCCAAAGGATCCAGATTCTGATGTTCTGCCCAAACAGAAAAACGTTTCCATTTGCTACGATAAACTTTCCTAGTAGATGGCTTGTAAGCCGCACTAGGATCGCTTTGACCAGGGAAGAGATACCGGGAGTCCAAACTAACAGTGGAACTGGATCAACCAAGCTGTGAGCTTGAGGTTGTCCAGGTTTGGGGTTGGTAGACCCAAGGGGTGAGATATATCCAGGGCAGGATCTAGAATCCAGGGAGGATTCACTAGATGAGACCACAGATAAGGGAACCATGCTTGACGAGGCCAGAATGGGGCAATGAGGATTATCGTGCTCTCCAACCGTTTGGCTTTCTGCAGAAATTTCAGCATCAGGGGAAGAGGTGGGTAAGCATAAAGTAGACCGAGAGGCCAAGCATGCACCAGAGTGTCTCTTGGTGATTCCCTGGGTGGGGGAATTAGAACAAAGTAGGTGTTGCACTTCGTATTTTTTTAGGAGAGGTGAAAAGATCGCAACAAGGTTGACCCCATTTGGAGAAGATCTGCTTCGCTACTTTCGGATTCAGAGACCACTCGTACAGCGAGAGGATGGTGCGACTCAATTTGTCCGCTAGGATGTTGGACCAGCCTGGAATGTGCATTGCTATGAGAAAGCGGTTGGTGGAAATCGCCCATTCCCAAACTCTCATGACCTCTCGACAAAGTGGATAGGACCTGGTTCCCCCTTGTTTGTTGATATACCAAACAACAGACATGTTGTCCGTTTGGCTCGCAATAGTCCCGACGGGAAGAAGGCTCTGAAGTGCTTGCAACGCTAACAGTACCTCCCTCATCTCCAGGATATTGATATGCAGTGAGGTCTCCATCTGGTTCCACGTGCCTTGGATGGTCCTGCCGCAACAATGCCCCCCCCCCGAGGCGAGAGGTGTCCGTGGTCACCGTGGCTAGGGGAGGGGACATAGAAAAGGGGCACCCCTTTTGGAGGTCCGGAGACTGGAGCTACCATAAGAGGGCTCTCCTGCAAACCCTGCTTAAAGGGACAGGATGGCTCAGGGGATAATGCAGGAAGGACCATTGGACTTGGAGGGTCCACTGCAGAATTCTCATATTTAGGCACGCCATGGGAAGGAGATTGATGGTAGCCGCCATTGAGCCTAGGGCCCTCAGGACCAGTTCCGCCAGAGGGGTTGGACAATGAAGAATGGCCTGCACATGGAGTCTTAGGGATCTCATCCGGACCAGAGTTAAGAAGGCTAAGAGCTAGTTTGTGTCCAACCTGGCTCTGATAAAATCTATGACCTGAGTTGGGAGTAGGAAGGATTTTCCAGTGTGGATCGTGATCCCCAGCCAGGGAGCTAGGCGAAGAAAGAAATTCCTGGCTGTGCAGAGTAGATGCCTTGTGGGGGCGGTCAGGAGCCAGTCATCCAGGTATGGAAAGACCTGAATTCCCTGGAGTCTCAGGTGAGCCGCTAACAGAGCGGGATCGGATCCAAAGGGCCAGTACGCTCCGACCTACCCGGAGCCGAAGGCATACTGACTACCTCGGATCCGAAGCTCAACTCTCGGCTCCGAGAGCCTGGATCTGAAGAAAAGGGACCCAACAGGCTCAAGGGCACTGTCGGCACCGAAGTACCAGACTCCATCAGCGCTGACATTCCCCCGGCTCCGATGCTACTCAGCTCTGTAGACCCCGAACCTTGAAAGCGGGTCAGGGAAGGAGCAATCGGGGCGAAAAAAGGGGTCAAGCTCCCCCCCGGAGGGGGGGGGGCAGAAGCACTCCCATCTGCAGCTGGGCCTGGAGGAACCTTCTCATCATCTGGTCCAAGTCTGCATCTGTTAGGCTTCTAGTGAATCTGGAAGAGGCCACTGAGGTGGGACGGGAGTGCCGCCTCGCTGACCCCGAAGGAGACCGGGCCTCATTCTCCTCTGGCCCCGGCGAAAAGCTGGGGGAATGGAGCCGGGAAGGAGAAGGTCCAGACATCGCAGGGGGAGAAGCTCGCTTGGCTGGCGGGGCCAAAGCGGAGGCCTCAGCCTGCTGCTTGTGTTTTTCTCGGTGCTTCTCCCTCCTGGCTTCCCTATCCTCCTGGCCCAAGGTGGGAGGTTGAGTACTGGCCAGAAGAAGGGAAGCATCTGTCGGTGCTGCCGCAGCTGCGACAGGAGCCACGGAGGGACTGGAGGACAGAGTAGAGTCTGGGGGCAGGAGTCCCGCCAGAATCAGCTTCGACTTCCGGTCCCCGATAGCCCTGGGGTTGAACGCTGCACAAATAGAGCAACCAGAAGACAGGTGTTCAACCCAAAGGCATATCACGCACCGAGTGTGGCCATCAGCCGGGGAAAGCTTATGGCCACACTCGGTACACTTGGAAAAGAAAGTTTTGGCGGCCTCAGACATCCCAACTAAAAACACACATGCTAGGCCCCAAAACCACACACACCTTAACACTGACTAGAAACGGGGGAGGAAAGGCTAGCAATTACACTAAAACTAAGGATAGGTAACTCATCACAAACTCACTCAAAAATATTAACTATTTTACAAAGAAAGATTTTTCTCACAGAAAACCAACTTGTGAAGGCCTGGAAGCTCGAGATCAAGCTGCTGGTAGTATCCGCGGCAAACTAGATCTGAGGTCAGGAAGGGATGGCAGGGAGTTATGGGTAAGGGGGAGGAGCTTGGAGCTCGGATCTTAGCTGTTGGAAACTGCCGGCTCGGATCCGATGTGGATCCGATGACCCATAGGTTGATGCACAAATGAAATTAACTACTTTAGATCTGCTGTTAAACTTTATCTGAGTTTTTCTTTACTGTGTTAACATTTGCTAAACAATGCATTATATTTCTGTATTTCATACTAACTGTTAACTATAGTTGTAGTTCGGAGCTTTTCCCCCTGGGCCTCCACTGAAAATCGACCTGTGTCCAGTCGGACTATCCCGGTCAACATATGTAAAATAAAATAAAATAAATAATTAAATAATTTAACCAATTAGTTATAATTTTCCTGCCTGACTAAAGAACACTGTGCCTGAACTAAACTAAATTATTACAACAGAGCTAAGGCAGGTTTACAGTTCTTGGTGAGTCCTTTTTGGATATCCACTGCACAGTACATCTCACAGCTGGCTGCTAACTGACAACTGACTTCAACTGTCTTCAGCAGGCTCTTTTATAGACTAGCCTAATTGTCGCAACTGTTCCAGTTCTAATTTGCATTTCATATTTTGAAAATCAATCAACACTTGTTTACTAAATTTCCTTCCTGTCTTTCAGCTTCTGACAGTAACACATAGCAACTGTCAAGATTCACAAGACATAATCTGCAGATAAAATGAATCTGAGATGGTTTGTCTTTAGACTCTTTCTTCACAAACATGCACAGTTAGAAACGTAAAAGGACACTGTTCAAGTCTTTAAAACATTCTGTACAAACAGATTATAAATCAACATGTAAGAACTTATTTACAACATCATAAGTAGTCATGCTGGCATATAATGCACAGGTTAATCTAAAATTATGTACAAAAAAACTCAACCAGACATGCTAGCACAGATGACAATGTCCAATTTCTTCACAGACAGGACAAAAGAAGTTTGATGGGGTGGATGTGAAGGAGTTCCCTGAAAAGGGGGAAAATATTTCCACTGCCATCTGTATTCCTGATGGATCATTCTCAGAACCCATTTGTCTGAGATTATCTGTGCCAAAGAGAGAAATGGAGAACCAGATTTTGGGGAAGACTTAAACGATTGCCTGGGTGGGAAGTGGTGGTGGTGGGGGGACACATTATAGATGTCACTTTGACTTGTTAAGACTGTCCTCAGTCTTTCAGACTTGTTAGACTGTCCCAGTTTCTGGGAGGCTAGCTCTTTCTTTTTTAGGCCTCATTGCCATTTGCCAAAATTCTGCTGGGTCTACTTATTATAAACAGGTCCAAAGGAAGGTGGAAAACCTTTAACAATCATGGAGAAGGACAAAAAGACTTGAAATCTGATTCAAAGGACAACTCCTCTTGTAGCACACTTTTTCAGAACCTCAGCAGCAGATGGTCCAAAAACAACTTCCCTATCCAGATGGGAATTCAACACCTTCAAGTCAAGTTTGAGAATGTAACCATGCAAACCTTCTCATAACATTTCCAGTAGCAACTACCTTGGAAGAGGTGTCAGATTAGTCATATGTAAGTCAAAGAATATTTTGGCCAGTTGAGACACAAAAGCAATAAATGTGTTCACAGAAGATTTCTCCTCAGAAGAGGGAAACGTGTCTATAATGTTCCTCACACTCTCAGATGAAGGAAGCAAAAACTTTTAATATGCGAGTTTGACAATTAAGACTTCTAAAAAATAAGTGTGGCAGAAGTATACTCTTTTTCCCAAACATATCAAAGGCTTTCCCATCCTTGTCAGGGGGTTAAGTATTTGCCAGATGTTTAGCTGCAGCAAATGTTGCTAAGGAAATCACTGCAGGGTCAGATCTGTGATAAGAAAATAAAATCCGTAAGAGAGAGGAACTTTATAAAATCTATCTGCCCTCTTATTTATTATTTATTTTCATTTTGATGACCGAGGAGGTCCACTGGGCTCAAGGAGCCCATTTTCAGTGGAGGCCTGGGGAGAAAAGCTCCACAAAAATAGCAGACATTGTAACAATTAAACAATTAGTAAAAATTATGTAGTAAAACATAAGCACAGTAGAATATCAACATAGTATGGTATACAGTGCATATTTACATGTAAATACAATTAGAGGTCGATAATACAGAGTCACCATTATACAGAGGTTTTAAATCTTCTGAGAATGCTATGAAAGAAACATTTGCAATAAGTCAGTAAATATGATTGAACTCCTATTGGGTAAGGTGGAAGGTAGTTTATGTATATGTATGTAAAAGGAAGTAGCAGTCCACAAAAATCAGAAAAACAGATAGGCCAAAGAAGAGCCATAAAGATAATAGAATAGACTATTGAGGATAAGAAAGAAATTATATATTGTTAGTATTATGCAAAAAGCTCAGAATTTTCAGACACAAGATATATAAAATGAGAAATTAGAGGAAAGAATAAAAAGTTATGTACCTACCATAACGTTCCATGTTAGTTGTCTTCTTCTCGCCTCCTTTCTTGCTGGTTGGGTTCGGAGCTGATCCTCGGCTCCGACTCGGCCATCTTCAAAAGCTCAAGAGCTGCTTACTGGCTCGAGGCCCCCCTATATCCCATGATGCCTGGCGCTAAATACCCAGATCTCATTTGGTAAACCTAACTACAGACATAATAACAATTATAATAATAGCAATACAGTAAACTGTAGTAGGGTGCATGAACCTACTGGAGAGACTGATAGCGAGAAGTAATAGCCAGAGAAGACTCAGCCAGTGATAAAAAAAACTTAAGGAACTCTTCTCGGTCTACTAGGATAGGGGGATGGAGGGTGGGACGCAAGAAAGAAGGCAAGAAGAAGACAACTAACATGGAACGTTATGGTAGGTACATAACTTCTTAATGTTAAGTTATCTATATCGCCTTCATTCTTGCTGGTTGGGACAGCGTCCCTAGCACCTCAATCCTGGGAGGTTCATCGAAACAGACTCTTCAGAAAAGTGGAACCAAAATCAGCTCTGCTCCTGGAGGCCACATCCAGCTTATAATGTGAAATGAAGGTATGAGGGTTGGCCCATGTAGCTGCCGCACAAATAGTTTCCATTGGCAATCTTGCCTGAAATGCCACTGAAGTAGCTAGAGCTCTAGTGGAGTGACCTTTTGGTTTAGCAGGAAGCTCTTTATTCCTTAACTGATATATAAATGTAATAATGGATGTCAACCACCTAGATAAGGTTACTTTCGACACCGGTATACCTTGTTTACCCTCAGCATAGGACAGGAACAACTGGTCTGATTTTCTGATTTGCTTGGTTCTATGCAAGTAAAAATGTAATTGTCTATGAACGTCCAACTGATGTAATTTGTATTCAGCTTTGTTGGAATAATTTGGAAAAAACACAGGTAAGTCAATGGACTGATTCAAGTTAGCATCAGAAGCAACCTTTGGAAGAAAGGAAGGGTTAGTCCAAAGAGAAACTCTATCATTGTGAAAAATTAGGTAAGGAGGACGAACACAAAGAGCCTGAAGTTCAGAAACTCTTCTAGCCAACGTAACTGCAACCAGTAGAAGGGTTTTCCAAGAAAGAAACTTCAAAGAACAAGAAGCTGCAGGTTCAAAGGGGGGCAGAATCAGGGAAGCTAAAATCAAATTCAGATCCCACGGAGGCGGGGGATCTCTTACTGGGGGCCTGAGTAGATGGTCCCTTTATAAGAAAGGCTTTACAAAGCTTATGGGACATGATGCTTGTATCAGCTGGGCCTGTATGAAAGTTTGAACTTGCAGCTAGCTGAACTCTAATCGTGGCAGAAGAGGATCCAGCTCGAAAAGTTCCGCTAGAAATTCTAAGATATGGTGGACAGGGGCTGAAAAGGGATCTATATTCCTGGTCTCTGCCCATAAGGAAAAACGTTTCCACTTACTAGCATAAGTTTTTCTAGTGGTAGACTTATGCGAGGATAAGATGATTTCACGCACCGAGTGGGAGAAGTTGGGAAGCCTGGCTAAGGCCGGAAGTGGAGCAACCAAGAAGTGAGCTGGAGAGATTGAAGAGATTGGTGCAGCCCGCCCGATTGATGGCTCAGGAGGTCTGGAAGTGGGTCCAGGGCTGCTCCAGAAGGTGATGATGCAGGAACGAGAACCAAATTTGTCGAGGCCAGTAAGGAGCAATGAGGATCATCTTGCATCCCAATGTGGTAGCTTTCTGCATTAGTTTGGGAATCGGGGGAAACGGAGGGAATGCATAAAGAAGTCCCTGAGGCCAATCGTGAACTAGAGCATCTCTGGGGAAGTGTCCGGGAAGAGGGAGGAGAGAGAAGAAATTGTCGCACTTGCTGTTGAAGGGGGTGGCAAAAAGGTCGCAGCAAGGCTGACCTCATCTGCGGAAGATTTTGTCCGCCACAGTCTGATTGAGAGACCACTTATGAGGCATGAGAATTGCTCTGCTCAGCCTGTCTGCTATAACATTGGACTTCCCAGGGATGTGCGCTGCTATCAGAAACTGTTGGGAAGAGATCGTCCACTGCCAAAGTCTGAGTGCTTCTCGACATAAGGGGCAGGACTTGCTTCCACCCTGCTTGTTGATGTACCATATTACTGACATATTGTCTGTTTGAATTGCAATGGTTCCAGTGGGAAGAGAGTTCTAAAGAGCTTGCAACGCTAAAAGCACGGCCCTCATCTCTAAGATGTTGATATGCAGATGGTACTCATGAGGCTGCCAGGTGCCTTGGACTGTTCTGCCCTGAAAATGCCCCCCCCCCCAATCAGGGAGGCATCCGTGGTCACTGTAGCTACTGCAGGAGGAAGAACAAATGGTCTGCCCTGGTGTAATGATGGGGAAACCATCCACCAAACAAGTTGGTTTTTGCATGACTGTGTGATCATTATCATGCGAGACACTGGGAGTTGCTGGAAGGATCATTGTGTGAACAGCATCCACTGAAGAAACCTCATGTGAAAACGTGCAAGGGGGACTAGTATGATAGCCGCTGCCATGAGACCCAATGTTCTTAAGATGAATATGGCCTGAATTTTTTTGCATCCTAATAAGACCTGCACATGTCATCGAATGTCTAACACTCTTTCTACTGCAAGTCTCGCTGCCATGTCCTTTGTATTAAAGTTTGCGCCTATAACGGTGATAGATTGACAAGCCGACAATGCAGACTTTTCGAAATTTATTGTGATGCCTAGTTTGGAGCAAATTTGGATGGTGTCGTCTCTGGCTCGCAGCAGGTGATGCCTGGTGGTTGCAGTAAGGAGCCAGTCATCTAAATATGGAAACACCTGGAATCCTTGCCATCTCAAGGTGAGCGGTAACTATTGCCAAACATTTGGTGAACACCCTGGGGGCTGTGGTGAGACCAAAGGGCAGAGCTCTGAACTGATAATGACTGGCTCCCAGCCAGAAGCGGAGGAATCTTCTGGAGTGTCTGTCCATTTTGATATGGTAGTACGTGTCCTGAAGATCTATGGAGCACATCCAATTGTCCTGACCCAGAAAGGGTAAAATGGACTGTAGCGTGACCATCCGGAACTTCATTCTTTGAACAGACCTGTTTGGTCTGCTGAGATCCAGAATGGGTCTCCAGTCCCCTGTCTTTTTTTTGGTAACAAAAAGAACCTTGAGTAAATTCCGGATCCTTGTTGGTCTGCTGGGACTGACTGGATGGCTCTTTTTCTTAGCAGTTTTGAAATTTCTTGAACTGCTTGATCCCTTAGATTGGGTGGAACATCTGGAAGGGATTTGTTGGGAATGTGTGGAGTGTGAAGGAAGGGGATTTTTCTAGCCTTCGGATATGACAGACAGTACCCATTTGTCTTGTGTTATACTTTGCCAGGCTTTTGGGTACAGCAAAAATCTTCCCCCGACTGCCTCTGAAGGTGGACAGCTGGGCAGCACTTTAGGGATGCTGGAAGGGCTTGTCAGAGAAAGATTCTCTTTGGCCCTGATTTTGCGGACCCCCTCTGCCCCTAGGGCGGCATCTATTGTTGTTCCCTCCTCTTCCCCTGGAGGGGAACTCTCCACGTGTGTCAGGCATGGCTCCCTGGGGTTTCCGGAACCACATCTTCCCACTCTTCTGACCCTTGGGATACAGTTTTGAAGGAGTGGAAAAACGGACTCCCACAGCAGAGAGAGTCTTGCCTTCCTGTTCACACCTGATAAGGGTATCCTTCACCTGTAGTCCAAACAGAGCAGAACCATCAAAGGGGGTGCTGGTGAAAAACACCCTGAAGGGTTCCGCAAAGTTGCATAACCGCATCCAAGTGTGCCTCCTCAAAGACACGCCTGTGCCTGCAGCCCTACTCGCACCATCGGCTGCATAAGAGATGAGCTGCATGGAGGAGTTTACTACCGAATTAAGAGTCGCCAGCTGGGAGGCAACCTTAGCCTGGGCCCCCGCAGCAAACAAACAGTCAAGTCTTCTTATGGCCGAAGAACAGGAATGTCAGAGAGACTGGGTTTGTAACCAATACTAACGCTGATGTTTTTAACACTGAAGCACCTGCTTCTACCACAAGCCAAAGTGACACTACTGCTTTAAATGATCTGCCTGCAACTCTAGGGGTGATGATATCATCAGCGAGAGTCTCCGTTACCCCTACAACAGATTCTGACTGTACGCCACCACCGAACCAGTTAGCTCTACCACGCTCCACTATGAATAACACTGGAGCTAAACCGAAGGTAGCACAGACCCATATTGAACGTTTTTTACCCCTTCCAGTACAGAGCCAACATGGAACGAGAGGGAGGTCCGACAGCAGAGACAGATTCAAAAGGAAGCTATCGGGAGAACAACAGGGTCGGAGAGGTCGATGGAGGAATGGAGCAACTTAATAGTCAATTTATCCAGGTACATTTTGACACCCATGGACTGTGAGTTGTTGAACAAAGGTTTGAACTATATACCTGCTCAAATTAGCAATGTATCTGAAATTTTGAAGGACTTGAGACTTTTTTTTACGTAGTGTATCTTTGAAACTGCTTTTTAACAACAAGAAGGCTTCTATTGATGTTTCCGATAATACTACTGATGCTTGTTTTAGAAAAAAAGAGTACTTTTACGTCTGCTTTAACTCCTGTAGCTGAATGTTTTTTGAAAATCTGTGAAGATGACCTGTACAAATATTATTATGATTTCAAACACAATGCATTGTTTTTTAATACATACACTACTGAATGGGATAGGATTTACTCTCTGAAACGAAATAATGATTTGGTGATTAAATCAGCAGACAAGGGGGGAGCAATAGTTCTACTAGACACTGATGTATATGTAGATGCGATGATTGCACTTTTGAAGGAATCCATTACTTACAAACCCATTAGTCATTTAGAACTCACCAAAATCATTTATAAAGTACATCAAGAGCTTTATGAATACTTAATGTGCAGGCAGATAGATTATGATTTGTATCAATACTTCTTTATTGAAAAACCTCGAACACCGTACATCAAAGGTTTGCCGAAAATACACAAAGGCCTGTACCCACCACCTATGAGACCTATAGTAGTGGGACAGGGCTGGGTCACTGAGACATTGTCAGTCTTTCTAGAGAAAAAACTCAGACCTTTAGTTAGTGAGACAACATCCATCTTGAAGGATACTTATGAGTTGCTTGATTGTATAAGTAACTATTCCCATGCAAATATGGATGAACTACTTTTTGTGACCTTGGATGTAAAGAACTTGTTCACTGCCATACCCAATAATTTTGGCATAGAAGCTCTGAGGAATATTATAAATAAGAGCCAGAAGTTTAACACTAGTGAAGAGGGACTATTGTGTGCCATCATGGAACTTGTTTTGACTAACAATGTTTTCAAATTCAGGGACCAACTATATTTGCAGCAATGGGGGGTAGCCATGGGCACCCCCTGTGCCAATACTTACGCGAATCTAGTGATGTTGTATTGGGAGCAGATGTTTTTATTTACACACGATAGTTTTAAGAAAATCAGTCTTTACAAACGATTTGTGGATGACGTTCTTTTATTTTGGCATGGGAGTACACTGGAGCTTCTCACCTTCATAGAGCAGTTAGAATCTACTACTGACTTTCTGAGTTTCACAATAAGTCATGACTCACACAGTATAGATTTTTTAGATGTGAGGTTATACAAGAACATAAATAAGGAGATTGAGACAACCATTTTCAGGAAGGAATGTTGGAGAAACACTTTACTTCAATTTAACAGCATGCATCCTAGATATGTGTTTGATAGCATAATGAAGAGCCAGTTCATTAGAGTCAAGAGGTTATGTCACAATAGTGTTGAACTCAATAAACAGAGTGATTTCCTAGAACAATGTTTTTTGAGTAGAGGCTATGATGAAGAAAAGGTTAGGAAGATTAAGAACCAGATTTTACGTAATGAGCAGACTGCAAATATTGGAAATTATACTAGAATGTCTGGGTATCATGGCAAGAAGCTCTTTGATAATTCCAGAGTCAGAATCAACCTTAGATACACCAGTGATATTCACCACATCAAAGACATCATTCTTAGTAATTGGCATATTCTCCTGACTAATCAACGGTTAGCAGCATTGGTGGGTTCTACACCATCGTATACATTTCGTAATAGTAAGAATCTCAGCAGGCTTCTATGTATAGAGTTGAATACTGTTAGTAAGAACATAAGTATTAACAGGAACATGAGGACAGGAACCTTCCCTTGTAGTAAGTGCAGTATCTGCACTTTGATTACTACAGTTCAAGAATTAGAGCATCCAGTTTTGAACTATAGGTTCGAACCCCATCAAACTGCTACATGTGGAAGTAAAAACCTTGTTTATTTGGCTACCTGTCAGAGGTGTACAGCGTTCTATGTAGGAATGACTACTAGAACCTTGAGAGAGAGGGTATTGGAACATGCCTTAGATGTTAAAAAGTGTGATACTAAGAATGCCTTGGCTAAACACATCTCTAACAATTCAACACATTCATTTGTATTCAGAGTTTTACAAACAGTTTTACCAAATTCCAGAGATGGAGATAATTTCAATGATTTAGAATTAGTGGAACTTTCCTGGATTTTTAAACTTAAAGCGCACTATGAACCAGGTCTGAATCAATATGTCAGCATTAGGGCTCCTTTAAAAGGACGTAGTGCCAAGTGATTTTTTAATAACATCTGATTTTAGAGATTGAGAGTACATACACACTAAAGTCTTTATACCATCTAAATATTTCATGTATAGACTCTGGCAAACATTTTATATATTGTTGACATGAATATAGTGTCAATCCAGACAGGTTAACATGTTTTACATGTCTTGCTAGGACATATTAGTCAGTCATACCTTGATCCACTGTTACTTTATGTACTCATATTTCAAAAATATATGTTTATATATATTTTTATACATACATACTTAAGAAAAATTCTTTATGTTGTTTATTTCAATGGTTTATATACTCTAACAACTTAGATTTTGACTTTGCTCATGAGATTTTTTATTCTGCATATGAGATTAAGTTATCCCTATTTATTTATATGTTTTTTATATTTGGCTGTACTGGCATTTACAGTGCACATTTGATTCTGTTGCCCAACACCAAGTGAGTCACACATATGGATTTATATTTATTTATTTACATTTGTATTTATATATTCATATTCACATTTTTTATATACATTTACATATTTATATGTTTACATTTACATATATGCTATGCCTCTGTAACAATTGATGGTTTATTCAATATATGTTAAGTTTTGAATAAGTGTAGTAACACCATATTATCGTTCTACAGATTTTGCTATTTAAGCATCCACACAATATTAGTATTTTTACCTATATATTACACATTCACAGGACATATTTTGATGCATAGTTTTCAGAATTTATACTTATATTTATAAGAGATGAACACATAAGAGTTTTGTAGGATATATAGCCTCATAATTTGTTGTTGCTGTTTTAACAACTTCTTTAACTTTTTAACTGTTTAACTTTATCATTTAGACACAAGCAGCAGTACCTACTATTGCATTGTTTCTCTTAATTGAATGATTTTAATCATATGTTTATAACTGGATTAATTAAATTGATTGAATGCTTTAGAAATGCCTATATATATTTGAATTCAAAGCTGTTAGTTGTAAGGATCTGAAGAAGCGTGTCTTGGCACACGTGAAAGCGCTTGTCTTTTTATATTAAATATTTTCATCCATTTATTGTGGTGGTCGGCTTCCAGTTTGTTTTTAGACAGGTGTTGGTGAAAGACACCCTGAAGGGTTCCGCAAAGTTGCATAACCGCATCCAAGTGTGCCTCCTCAAAGACACGCCTGTGCCTGCGGCCCTACTCGCACCATCGGCTGCATAAGAGATGAGCTGCATGGAGGAGTTTACTACCGAATTAAGAGTCGCCAGCTGGGAGGCAACCTTAGCCTGGGCCCCCGCAGCTGATGGATCTTGAAGGGTATCTCCTAGCTCTTTAAGGAGATCCCTTTGAAGGTGGGTAAAGTGGCACAAATAGTTCAACGACCTCATGGAGAAGGTCGCCGAGGAAAACATCTGCTTCCCATATCTGTCCATCGTCCTAGATTCCTTATTAGGGGGATGAACAGATGAAGAAGTTTCAGCCAACTCCTTTTTTGTGGACGCTGCTACCACCATGGCATCAACGGGAATACCCTTGGTCAGAAATTGCTTGTCTTGTGGTGCAGTAATAAATTTTGTGGGCCTGCGGGGAGTTGGTTCCATTGTGTCTGGAGCTGGCCACGCCTTTCAAGCCACCACAGACATTAGTGGATCGAAAGGCGGAGATACCCAGGTGGTGGAGGGTCGGGATCCAAACTCATCCAGGAATACTGACTCATCCTCGGAAGGGTTAAGGGTAGTCCAGTTCCCCCTATGCCTAAGAATCTCAAGGATGTCTGAGAAGGATACGTCCTCAGAGGGGGATCTCAGAGACCCTTCCGACTCCTCCAAGTCGGTATGTGAAGTGACAGACTCAGGGGAGTCAACATGCTTCCTCCTGCATTTCCTCTTTCGAGGGAGCTCCTCTGAATGAATGGGGAGGCCTCGGAAGAGGAAGATACACCCAATGGGGTGCCCTGGAGTGCTTGTTCCCCACGCTTGGGGTCTGGAGGAGGTGCAGAGGCAGGAGCAGGCACCATGGGGGGAGGAGCCGATGAGGCTGATTGTAAGGCTAACTCAGATGCAAGCACACTCCTCATGACCTCGAAGGCGCCCCTTCCCAATATCAGAGAAAGCTCTAGCTCTGAAGAGACTGGAATCCTCCCCGGCACAGAGAGAGACAGCTCCGAAGCCGATGCAGGAGCCAAATTCACCTGCGCCGAAGCTCCGAGACGGAGAATGGGGTCGGACAAGGGTCCAATGCCACTCGCCCCCTCGGAGCCGATGAGGGAGTCCCGGCGCCCAGATACCTCCAAGGACGGCACCATGGAAGAGATCGGAGCAGACGACGGAACCGAAAGGGGAGGTATCGGTGCCGAAGGTCCCACGATCCCAGCCTCAGCATGCTCCGGCTCTGAGCTCAAGGGATGAGTCAAAGGAGGAACTACTGCAGATATAGGTAGAGCCGAACCCTGATGAGGGGGGGGGGGGCTGGATAGCATTTTAGCCAGGGCCTGTGATTTTAAAAGCCTGCTCACCACTCTCTCCAAATCATGGTCAGATAGTCTAGATGACCGAGAAGAGTGTGATCGATGACTTCTCTCAGATTGCAACAAAGGCGACCCCAGAGCCGAATGAATCGACTCTAAGGATGGTGATCTGGAACGTTTTAGACTCCCTGACGGTTCCGACAGAAGAGTCTGGGCCGACTGGGAGATAGGTACTTCAGCTCCAGTCGGAGCCGAAGTTGGCTTTGAGATAGGTACTTCGGTTCCAGTCCGAACCGAAGTTGAAGCAGACGCCACACCTGACGACAGCTCCGAACTGGGAGCCAGCGGCTTCGGTGGCTTGGAAGGTTTCACTGACTGAGTCTTGGCCGGTGATCCTTCAGGTTTAAGCAAACCCCTAAGGATAAGCTTATTCCTACGCTCCTGCAGGACTCTTGGACTAAAGGCGTGACACACCGAACAAGAGTCCTGCAGGTGTAGGGCGCCCAAGCAATAGACACAAGAAGTGTAACCATCTGTCAGTGACATTTTCTGACAACATGAGTCACACTTCTTGAATCCCGACACTTTTGTGTCTTTAGACATTCCTGTAAAGGAAAAAAAAAAATCAAAATACAAAGAAAGAGTACTCAGGGAAGTTGGTAACTAGAAAAAACACACAGTCCACACAAGTTACCACACCCTAACAGCACACACACACTTTATAATATAAGAAAAGCTAAACGGACCTATAACTACCACAATTTCTATTGAAAAAAATTTTCTACCTTAAAAAAGGAAACAAGGAAACAAGGATAAGCCTCTAACTGAAACGGCTTACCTTAAAGAGGAAAACGGGCATGGGGGAGGGGGGGAACTCTCTAAGAAGAAAAAACGAGTTTTCAAGGGGGATTAAACACTAACAAATACCTACAGATACTACAAATATGTATGAACACTAAATATATCAATAAAGTGAAAAAAATACGACCTGAGCCAGTAAACGCAACCTTGTAGCAGAAGCGGCAAACGAGATCTGGGTATCTAGCGCCAAGCATCATGGGATATAGGGGGCCTCGAGCCAGTAAGCAGCTCTCGAGCTTTTGAAGATGGCCGAGTCGGAGCCGAGGATCGGCTCCGAACCCAACCAGCAAGAATGAAGGCGAGATAGACAACTTAACATCAATACTTCTGGAAGAAAAATTGTCAGAAGCTTCAAATGAAAATTTGTGTTCATTAATACAACAGATTTGTGAAAAACAGGATATATAGATCACAAAACTTTGATCTGTTTGGAAAAAGAAGCATCTGAGGAAGTACGAAAATATAAACAACAAAACCTACAGATATTTAAACAATATAAAAAAGAAATATGCACATGGGAAAGAAAGAGAGATTTGATATGGTGCAATATTTATAAAAAGGAGAAAGCAAAACTAACCAATACAAAAAGAGCAGCACCAAAGATATTTGAAGAGGAATAAAGTCAAATTAATCAATATAAAGAAGGCAGCCCCAAAGATATTCTAAGATAAATACAGGCAAAGGTATCCAGATATGGACTATTTTACAATAAAAAATAATATCACAAAGATGGAATGTCGAAAAGAAGATTAGTAAAGAAGTAAAAAAATAGAAACTGAAGTTATGGAGTGCCTGCAAAGTGAAGGATTTGGTGTAGCAGGTCTAATACAGGTTACATCACAGCATGATGGAGCAAGTCCCCAAAGTAAGGAGAAACAGGAAGATCAGGAAACATCTGAAGAGGAAATATGGACATGGGAAAGAAAAAAATATTTAATATGGTGTAATATTTATGCAAAGGAGAAAGCAAAACTAACCAATACAAAAAGAGCAGCACCAAAGATATTTGAAGAGGAATAAAGTCAAAGGAATCCAGACATGGAAAACCTTACAATACAAAAAATAAGAAGACAAATAGGAAAAGTAGAAAAGGAAATTAGAATGGAGAAGTTAAAGAACTAGAAACTGAGGTTATGGAGAACCTGTAAAAAGAAGGATTAAGTGTAGAAAATTGAATGCAGAAAGCACAACAACAGGATAGAGCAATGGATATCCAATATAAGGGGAAACCAGTGGAACAGGAAGCAATTGGTCAGGTGCCATATCAAGGTATGTTGGAGTCTTCCACAGGAAATCAGTCTAAACATTCACTTGAAGCTAGACAGCAAGGAAAGGAACAGGAAACTGTTGAAACTCTGATGCAATGTTGAGGTGTGATAAGACAGCGACTTCCCATATGACAGAGCAACTGATGGCATAGGATGAAATTGAAGAGAAGGTGCCACAGAAAGATGCTATAGAACTTTCTATAGAATGCCCACAGGAAATGGAAAACAAGAGATGTGCCTTCAGTTTGGAAGAAAATGAGCTGAGTGAAGAGTTGCTTGATTTAATAGACATAGATAGATATATTAAGATCAATGAGAGAAATAGACTGCAGAAGGTCAATAAAACCAGAAAAGTCAGAAGTCTGATAAAACAAATGAATGCAGTAATTAGAACTGTCCATAGAGATCCATGTGACCCAGCAGAAATAAACAGGATTTATTACTGTGCTGCTAAATTAATAACTGATTAAAGTTCTACCACAAGAACACAGGGCAGCAAGGGGAGAAATTGAATACCATCATAGAATTATCAAAGAGAGAAAAATATAAAACAATTAACACAAGAAGTGTCACTCTTTGAAGACTATAGAAGAGGTAATAGATCAACAAAAATACTAAGAAAGACAGATGTGATTAAAGCAATGCACAGTATTAGAACAGATCAGGCTCTATCATGCGCTATCTGAAATAAACTAAAAATTTCAGCACAAGCGGAAAAACTTAGAAGATACACAGATAAATATAAAGGAAAAGCACAAAATAAGCAATTTATTGATGACCCAAAAACGTTTTATAGAGAATTGGGAAATAAGGTAAAAGGAATTGAAAAACCACCAAAAAAAAAAAAAGGAAGTAGATACATTTTGGAGAAGTATCGATGAAGATCCTTTGGAACATAACAAATATGGTAAATGGATAAAAGTAACAGAAAGAATAAGAAATTTAAAGGTGCAGGATATGAAATGAGATGAAGTAACAGCTAGAGAGATTGAGACAAAGTTAAGAAAATCCTCTAATTGGAAAAAAGCAGGCCCAGATCCAGTACCTAACTTTTGGTTTAAAGTACTAACATCTTTGCATGAGGATTTAGCCATGAGTAATAACTATTTATATGTACACCCCTAACAGACACCAACCTAGCTAACAGGCAAAACAATGCTCCTTCTTAAGAATGAACCTGCAAGCCACCCTAAAAATTATGGACCAATAACTTGCCTTCCGACAACATATAAACTATATACAAGAATTGATGTTGACAGAGTTTATAGTCTTTTAGAAGAAAACTCAATTATGGCAGTAGAACAAAAGGGCAATAAAAGAAAGTCATATGGAACAAAGGATCACTTGTTAAATAAAGTTACACTGGAGAACTGTAAAAAGGGGAAGAATTCAAATATGGCATGTATTGACTATAAAAAAGCATTTGATAGTATCCCACATTCATGGATAAAAGAGTGCTTAAAAGTGTATAAGATGCTCCCTAAACTGATCGACTACATTACAGTTACCATGAAACAGTGGCAGACCACTTTGCAATTAAGCCATGATAAAGGACAGATTATTATCCCAGGGATAAAAATTTAAAGGGGGATATTCAACCAGTGTGACTCTGTCACCATTGCTATTCTCCCTTGCCATTATCCATTAAGCTGTTTACTTAACAAGTTAGGTCATGGCTACAATTTGGCTCCAAAGAAAAAAACGACAAAGTGTAAAGACTTCTGGTCTTCTCTTTGTCGATGATTTAAAACTGTATAGCTCATCCGATGAGGAACTAAAAGCACAGCTGCAGGTTGTCAAAACTTTTCCAGATGATATAAGAGTGTCATTTGGTCTGGATAAGTGTGCAAAAGCAACCTTTAAAGCAGGAAAACTGCAGCACCAGGAAAAAAATCAGTTTGGGACTAGAATGTGATATAAAAGAACTTGAGCAAGAGGGAGTGTATAAATATTTAGGAAATGATGAAGGATCAACAATAAAACAGGAACAAACGTGAATAAAACTTAGTAAGGAATACTTTAGAAGACTTAACTTAATTCTGAAAACAGCGTTGACATCTAGGAACAAAATCCAAGCTATAAACCAATTTGCTCTTCCTGTCCTAACTTACAGTTTTAGAGTGAGTGACTGGCCCCAAAACATGTTGGATAGATTAGATAGGAAAAGAAAAAGGATGTTTCATGCTCACCAAATGATTTATAAAAATCAGTGTGTACCAAGATTATATATTCCCCGTTCCAAAGAAGGGATGGGCCTCCTTGAAATTGATTACATGTATAGACCTGCAATCGTGGGACTACACACATCTGCTGATCTCACAAGACCCAAATGTAGTGAAAGTTTTGAAACATGAGGAGAATAAATCTAAAATGACTTCTCTGCTTAATCTAGCAGAAGCATATCGACAACAAGCAGGAATGGAAATCAAACCAGAAGCAGATAAAAATCAGGCAGCAACTGAATGTACCAAAAAAACAAAAGAAAGAGTATAAGGTGAAGGACCAGCTGAGAAGGCAACAAATGTGGAAAAAGCATAAATATAGTTGCAAGTAGAGAAAACTTCTGGAAGAACCTCAGGTTGATCAGGAACAAACACAGGAATGGTTAAGGAGAGGCAAATTCAAACCAAGAGATGAAAAGTAAATATTGGTAGCCCAAGATAGTGGACTGAGTACACGCTGGTTTACAGAGTCCATTGAGCATGTGGGAGAAACAGACAAATGTAGGTTTTGTAAAACCGAATTGGAAACAGTCACACACCTCGTTGCTGGTTGTGACATACTAATGGCAGGAGGACTGTATACTGAATGGCATAATAATGTGGCAGGACTGTTGCACTGGGAATTGTACAAACATTATGGTATTGAAGTGACTGAAAAACACTGGAAACATGAGCCACAAAGCATCACAGAAAATGATGAAGCTTATATCATATGGGATCACCCATTACCAACAGTTCTAAAGATAGATGCTAGAAACCTGGATATAGTGGTCCAAGAAAAGAAGACAAAAGTTGCATTGATCATTGAAATTTCTATACCCAGTGACTAAGGTGTCTTGTGTACAGAGAGAGACAAAGTCATAAAATATACCAGGATCTGCTGGCAGAAATGAGAGCAATGTGAAAGAAAGATACCCAGACAGTTCCAACACTAGTTGGAGAAACAGGTCTTATAAAAAAGAATCTACAATCATATTTAGATGCGTTACCAGTCCATGTAACCCAATACGAATTTCCGAAGGAGTGATTACTGGGCACATTGCAAGTGCTGCAAAGAGCACTTTTGGCTGACATCAAAGATTGAAACAATACTAATTTCATGAACTTTAATTGTACTTAAGAGCCATTCCTGTCATGGTATTAGAAACCCAAAAGATTTGGAGAAATTAAAAGTGGGAAGTATTATATTCAAAAAGTAGCAGAAAATATACTAAGAACTAAGCCAACACAGGCATGGATAAAGGTGAGTCTGATGATGGGATGACTGCAATTAGGGATACAGAGAATAGTCAAGAGGGGCTGGAATTTACTGGAGCATGTTGGCAAAGGAACTAAGCTATTGGAAAGGTAACAGAATGGGAGGCCATGAAGACATTTGAAATGCAGACTAGTGATTGCCTTCCCTAACAGGAAATGGTATCAGAGTACAGACAAAGAGAAAGGGTAGGGGAATCTTAAGTGAAAGACCTGTACAGGTTAAGGTTTTAATTGAATCAAGAACAGAAGCTGTTATTAAAAGGGGATAATTAGTAGGGCACATAAAATATTGCATAATAACTATAGGAATCAATCATAGGAGGTCAGAAAAGATTGGGAAGAGAGACTAGATAAGCAATTCATAAAGAAACAATGGAAGGACATATGTATGGCTCCCAAGTATTTGAAAGGGTTAGTTTTGCAGGTTTGGCAAGATATTTTTTGTTTCTATAGAGGAGATCTAGCTTGAGATGTTCATAGGTTCATACTAGGCTATCTGCCCTAGGGCATTTATAAGCCTAGCCAGAGTGTGTTTGGCTTTTGCCACCCATTTTAAATTAATTTTGCTATGCCCTTTTTCGAGGTTAGTATACTGTGCCTCTGTCTAACAGTGACACAGAAGTGATACCCGGGGTAAACCTACGATCTCCCATACACTCATCAAGATTCCTCTTGAAGAGAGTCAATGAGGGACTCTGCCTAACCTGGACTGGGATTTTATTCCAAAGTGAAGGGAGCCTCTGGGTTATGAATCTGTCCCTCCAGCATGTCCTATTTATTTCAGTGCTGAGGTTCAAGTCTCTCGAGCACGTAGCTCGATGGGATTTGGATTTTCTGAGGTGCAGCATGTCTATTAATTCCGGGTTGGACATGGCTTTATACGTCAGGCACAGATCGCCTCTGAGCAGGCGGTATGCCACTGAGTAGAGCTGGAGTTTCTTTAACCGGGCAGCATATGGCATCTGTTTGAGCCCTTTGATCCTCTTGGTGAGGTACTTTTGGGGTCTTTCCAGTTTCTGCAGGTGTCTGGTAAGGTATATCGCAAAAGGGACATTGTACTCAATTATGGGCCTGATGAGGGATGAGTATAGAGGCACAATGACCTCCCCTGATCTAGATGTGAATCCCTTCATGATTTAGGTGGGCTATATAAAATGTTTTTCTAACCACTTTGGCCACGTGGTTTCCAAATGAGAGATTGCTATCAACTTGGGTCCCCAGGTCCCTAATTACTTCTTCCGTACTTAATGGATTACCACCTATGTGGTAATTTGTGGGCACTTTGTTTTTGCCAAAGGGGATGACTATACACTTTTTGGCGTTTAGCTTGAGGCCATGTGTTTTTCGGATACAATTATTGATGTGGTAAATCAATAGTAACACCTAAGAGTTTTGTACTGGTGTCCACCTGTATTTGAGTATTATTTTGTGACAGTATGGAGAAGGAAGACTTTATGTGGTTAAGGTTTTTAGGGAGAAAGAGTAGTAATTTGGTTTTCTTTGAATTAAGGATAATTTGGTTTTCAGATAGCCAGTTTTCTGTAGAGTTAAAAGAGGACAGTGTGTCTGATTTTAATTGAGTTTGTGATTCAGCAATAGTGATAAGTGTAGAATCATCTGCATATTGTATCAGAGAGGATCCAGGACAGGAAGAGTAGAGAAGGTTGGTAAAGATGTTAAAAAGAAGTGGCCCAAGGATGGAGCCTTGTGGAACACCCGTTTTAACAGGAAGAAGAGGGGAGAAAGCTGAGAGCCATTTGACTGATTGCAGTCTATCAGAGAGATAGCTGTTACACCAATATATGGTGGATGGAGAGAACTGTAAGTTTGCTAGTTTAAGGAGAAGAAGTTTACGAGAGACTGTATCAAAGGCTTTAGAGAGGTCAGTGAAGAGACAGGAAATAGGTTTGTTACTGTCTCTAGCTAGTGAAACAGAGTTTAGGAAAGACAGGAGAGCAGTTGTAGTGCTGTGCATGGGACGAAAGCCATGTTGGGTAGGTGTGAGTAGATTGTCCTGCAGAAGGTACTGTAAAACTTGATTGTGTATACATTTTTCCAGAATTTTGGAGAGTGGTGAGAGTATGGCTATGGGTCTAAAATTAGTTATATCTGTGCAGTTTCATCCTTTGTGTATTGAAAGGGTGTAAAATTGCTTCCAGATGGAAGGGACTGTGGATTCCATAATAGAGCGGTTTATTAGAATACAAACTGGGAAAGCAATAACATCAGCAGCAGCCTGAAGGAATACGGAGGGAATGTTGTCTATGGATGTGGAGCAAGGTTTTAATTTAGATAGTAGAGTTTTAATAGAGTTAGTGGAGACAGGTTTGAGAGAGAAGGTAGTGGTAAGGTTTCTATGTACACAGACAACCCTCACCTCCTACCACCCAACACTACAACCTGTGAGAGATGCACTTATCTAGCCAAACTGGAGGAAAAGCTCTCACCAATCAAGACTGAACTTGACAGTCAAGAGGAGAAGGTAAACACTTGCATCACACCACACTCATCACATAGTCTCACTAAATCTACACCACCAAAATCCACATATAGTACCACAAAAACATTCGCGGAGGCTCTCAATAATAATCTGTCTAAGAAACAGAGACCTCCAATGCAGAAATGCAAGCAATCTCCATCCCCCAACACAACCCAAATGACACATAGCCTGCAGACTCGGTGTGCCACTCAATCACAACCAATAAGGCAAAACAACGTACCCAACACACTAGTCATATTGACTCTATAGTCAGGCACACTGATGTCCCACTCACCAGGCTAAACAAGGAGAAGGTTACTGTCAGCTGCCTGTCGGGTGCCAGGATCCGCCACATAACCAACGCACTCCGGTCACTCCACAAGTACAAATATGACTCTGTCATTGTCCATGTTGGTGTGAACGACCTGAGACATGCCTCCCTGGACTACATGAAAAGGGACATGGAAGAGCTCTCCGATCTTGTAGCCCAGGCAGGTATGACCCTAGCCCTGAGTATCATTCTGCCATCACTCAGAATGATGCCGCAGTACAAGGACAAAATGATTGACTTCAACAATTGGCTAAGCTTCTGGTGCTATTCTAAAGGGATCCAGTATCTGTCTGCCTGGGATGACATGGTCAACAGACCACGATGCTTTACCAGAGATGGCCTGCATCTGTCACCTCTGGGATTCCGGATACTGGCTAAGGTTCTTGCTGCCCCTATAGTGCCTTTTTTAGGCAAGGTTCAAATGACAATTTCACCACCATAACAAGAACAGGCAAGCAAAAACTGAGGGTGATGCTACTCAATGCTAGAAGTCTAAATCTCAAAATGCACTCACTCGAGGCACTCCTTAAAATGGAGAACATCGATATCTGTGCAGTGACTGAGACCTGGTTCAAGGCGCCAGAGAGCACCCCTGCACTACCAGGCTATAACTCATACCACACTTTTCGGCCATGTAAACTGGACCAGAACACCAAAGGTGGAGATGTGTCCATATTCATTAAGGATATCCACACCTCCAGGCTAGTTGCTCAGCATAATGCAGCCGAGGTTATCCAAGTGCAACTAACTCTGGGCAAAACTACAATCCAAATTGTAGCTTGCTACAGATCACCCACCATACCCCAGGATTCCCACTCCTCTTTTCTTGATGTACTGGAAAATATTAGGATTCAACCAAACACCCTAATAATGGGCGATTTCAACTACCCCACCATTAACTGGAAAAACTACTTTTGTACCAACTCCTTCACTCAACACTTTCTGGAATTCATAAACTCCAATGCCCTGCATCAACTTATCCACACCCCCACCAGGGGCAACAATATCCTAGATCTAGTCATTACCAACATGAGTGACCGGTGTTCCATACCTGAAGTCAACGCCTCCTTGGTCCGATCCGACCATAAGCTAATTACCCTAGATATCCACATCCTGCCCCCACCCCCCATTAAGGAAACCATGGTAAAAAAATTCTCCAAAGCCAACTTCATGCTTCTTAAGACAGAAGTGGTGAACCTCATGACACCGATGCAGATGGACAATACAGTTACGACTACTGAATCCTACACAATTGCACTTTATATGCACTTACATGAGTGCATAGATCATGCCATCCCAAACAGAACCAAGACGCTATCCTCCAAAAAAAGGAAGCCAATCTGGTGGTCCCCTGCCATAAACAAACTGTACAACAGAAGGAAGAAACTGTTGCAAAAGAGAGTAAAATTCCCATGAGTAGAGGAGATCCCTGGTCAGCTTCAGTAAGAAGCTGCGATCCCTGATAAAATCCTCCAAAGCTAGTTACAAAAACAAAATTGCCACTGATTCTAAAGACAACCACAAAGCATTCTATAGCTATGTCAAGAATCTCAATGGCAACACTCAGATATGATCTGAGTTACAGCACAATGGCACTAAATATACAGACCAAACTGATATTGCCAACATCCTGGCAGATAGGTTCAGTGCTAACTTTACCCCCCCCCTCTCACACCCTAAAGAGCCCATCTCTATATTGGAAGAATGCAAAGTTCATGTAATCACGGCTGCACAGGTAAAAACCACACTTTCCAAAGCCAAGAACACAGCATCCATGGGACCAGACAACATCCCAGGCTGTGTTCTACACGAACTACAGAATGAACTGGCACTCCACCTAAGTACCATGTTCAATCATAGCCTCACCTCAGGCTGTGTGCCTGATGAATGGCACACAGTGACGGTTATCCCACTCCACAAAGGGGGAGCCACCACGGACCCCGGGAACTACCGCCCCATTAGCCTGACGAGCCTGGTCTGCAAAGCCATGGAATGTATTATCATGGAACTTATAAACAAAGACATTGGTAAGCTCAAAACTCTGGACCCCACCCAGTTCGGGTTTGTAAAAGGCAGATCATGTCTCCTAAACTTGATAGACTTCTTGAAGCAGTCACCAAAACCGTTGACAAGGGTAAGGTGGTTCACACAGCCTATCTAGATCTTGCCAAGGCTTTCGACACCATCCCTCACTCTGGAATTATAGATAAACTCACTAAACTAGATATAAACCCATATGTCACAAGATGGGTTGCCAACTGGCTCACTGACAGAACTCACACTGTGAAAGTAGCAGACGCCAAATCAGACTTCAGACCAGTGACAAGTGCAGTACACCACAGGGTTCAGTCCTGGGTCCTCTTCTGTTTGGTATCTACTTCTCTGAAGTACAGGCTAACACAGAAGGTCTTTGGCTAATGAAGTTCGCAGATGACTGCAAACTAGGAGCCATGATCGAAACTCCTAACGATGTGGACATCCTACAAAAGGGCCTCACTGAGACAGATGCCTGGTGTCAAACCCATGGCCTCAAGCTCAATGCCAAAAAGTGTATAGTCATCCCCTTTGGTAAAAAAGTACAGTTTTGTACCTACCATAAATGTAGATGTTCGAAGATCCACATTGCTGCAGTCCTTACACTTGGGGTAGTTCGCTGTCCTCGGTCGGCCCGAATATCAAAGTATAAGGCTGACGTCGGTCAAGGCGCACTTGACTGACATCAGGACGTCAGGGTACAAATGCGCATGACCGACGTCATATCCTCAGTCTTTTCTTGCCTCAGATGTCAGAAGACCCTAAAGAGAAAGGTCAAAAACCAAAAGACAGCAAACAACCAACCAACCACCCTTGCACCAAAAATATGTACAATATATACAATATACACCATATTGACAACCCAATCCACACAACCGCCTCTAACTACAGAGGGGAAGGAGGGAGGGTAAATTGGACTGCAGCAATGTGGATCTTCGAACATCTACATTTATGGTAGGTACAAAACTGTACTATGTTCTTCATCTCACATTGCTGCAGTCCTTACACTTGGGTAGAATCCCAAAGCAGAGGTAAGGGAGGATGGCAAAACTATGAGGAAGCAGGAGCTGCCAAAATGCCCTGCAAAATAGCAGTGGCAAAACCAGCCCTAGATTTAGAATAAAGTGGAAGGTGATAATGCCTAGAGAAAGTATGCACTGAACTCCAAGTAGCTGCCTCCAAAATATCTTTAGTTGCCACCCCCCTTAAAAAAGCTGTCGAAGTGGCAGTGGCCCTAGTGGAATGAGGCCTAATCCCAGCTGGAATCTCCTTGCCATGATGGGAATAACAGAAAGCAATGCAAAACCCAATCCACTTAGAAATAGTTTGTTTTGACACAGGCTTGCCCTGGGAACTCAAAGCAAAAGAAACAAATAACTGCTGAGACTGCCTGAACCCCTTAGTTCTGTCCAAATAATATCGCAACTGCCTGTGTACATCTAAAGTGTGCAAAATCTTTTCCCCTTTATTTTGGGGGTTTGCATAAAAAGTAGGCAAATGAATAGTTTGGTTTAAAGCCACACTAGAAACCACTTTAGGCATATAGGAAGGATTAGTACGTAAAGATACCCTATCCTTATGGAAAATTAAGAAAGGCTCAACCGCCATAAGGGCCTGCAACTCAGAAACCCTTCTTGCAGAGGTAATGGCCAACAAAAAAGCAGTCTTCCATGATAAATATTTCAACTCGGCAGTAGCTGCAGGCTCAAAAGGTTGTAGAGTAAGTTTCTCCAACACAAAATTGAGATCCCAAGCAGGAGTAGGAGCTCTACGTGGGGGTCTTATATTCTTTGCCCCTCTAAGAAATTGCTTGAACAAAGGATGAGAAAACAATGGTGGGTCACAATCATAGTGAGCCGAAATTGCTGCAGCATGAACCTTAATAGAAGAGAAGGACAAACCTTTGTCCAGTAACTCAGTAAGATATTGAAGAGCCACACTTAAATTAGGCTCAGAAACATCAAAATCCTTTGCTGCACTCCAAAATAAAAATCTCTTCCATTTATCTGCGTACACTTTCCTTGTACTAGGCCTTCTAGCTTCCAAAATAACATTCAAAACTTGCTGTGGAAGTTGAGACCCACTCTGGTTCAAAACAGAATATGCCAGGCTGTTAGGTGAAGAGAGTGAAGCTTGACATTGAGCAAATGACTGTCCTCCTGAGACAACAGGTGTGGAATCGAAGGCAAAGGCCATGGAGGCTCCCGTACCAGGCTTTTCAGTAATGGGTACCAATGCTGTCGAGGCCAATCTGGAGCTATCAAAATCATCCTTGGCTTGTCTTGTCTGGCCTTTAGTAGTACCTTTGGGAGGAGAGGCAGAGGTGGAAAGGCATACACATGAAGATTGCTCCAATTGAAGGAAAGAGCATCCACTTTCCAAGCTGTGGGATGAAACCTTTTCGTGCAAAACTTTGGCAGCTGGTGGTTTAGTGGAGAAGCGAACAGATCTATGTCTGGAGTTCCCCATGACACTGTCAATTTCTGAAATACATGAGGATCCAATTTCCACTCGTGGGGATCCATAATTCGTCTGCTCAACACATCTGCTAAGGAGTTCTGTGCTCCCGGCAGAAACCTTGCCTGAAGATTTAGCTGTAAACTGAGAGCAGTCTCCCACAAAATCATTGCTTGCCTGCATAGAAGATAAGAATGCGTTCCCCCTTGCTTGTTGATGTACCACATGACAGTTGTGTTGTCTGTTAGAATCAACACCTGCCCTGGAAGAAGTAAATCCTTGAAAGCTATTAATGCAAACTGGACTGCTAACATCTCCTTCAGGTTGATATGTAGATGTTGTAGTCTGACAGGCCACTTGTCTTGTATCCACTTTCCATTCAGATGAGCTCCCCAAGCTTTGTCTGAGGCATCTGTCGTTAGAATCTGACTCGCCTCTGGCCGGGTCACAGAGAGTCCCTTGTTTAGGTGACATTCCTGAGCCCACCACAACAATTCCTTTTGAATGCAAGGTATTATTTGAATGACAGTGTCCAGATCCTGGCAGTGCTGTGTCCATACATTTTTGAGATACCATTGTAACTTCCTCATATGCAGTTTGGCATTGGGAAGCACCAGAATACAAGATGCCATGAACCCCAAGGCTTGAAGGACTGTCCTTGCAGTCAGCCTGGACTGATGAGACAATTGATGAAAGTAAAGGGAAAGATTCTTTTGTTTGTCCGGGGTCAAAAAGGCCATCTTGGATGCTGTATTCAGTCTCACACCCAGAAAGCACATGTCCTGAGAGGGTACTAGACTGTACTTTATTTCGTTCACAGAATACCCCAGGCATCTTAGCACTGCTATCACATATTCCAAATGATGAAGACGCTCGTCCCTTCCTTGAGCCAGAATCAGGCAATCGTCCAAATAAGGATAAATCTGTATTCCTTTTAGCCTGAGAAAAGCTATCACTGGAGCCAGAACTTTCGTGAACACTCTGGGCGCAGTAGATAAGCCAAAGGGCAATGCAGAGAACTGATAATGAGAAGTCCCAGCCCGAAAACGCAGATACTTCCTGCAACACAGTCTGACAGGAACATGAAGGTAAGCCTCCTTGAGATCCAAAGTTACCATCCAATGATCTTTGCCCAGCAGAGGTAAAAGCTGTTGTAACGTCAACATTTTGAACTTGGGAATGTCCAGATAAGTGTTGAGGGTAGATAAATCCAAAATTGGTCTCCACGTGTTCCCTTTCTTTGGTACTAGGAACAGGCGAGAATAAAATCCTAGGCCCACTTCTGGCATAGGGACCGGCTGTATGGCCCCTAGTTGAAGTAACAGAGAAATTTGTTTGTGAGCCTCTATTCTTTGCTGAGGAGGAACGTCTGGCATGCCTTTGAAAGGAGGCAAGGTATGGAAATAAAACCTGTAACCGTGATGTATGATATCCAATACCCATCTGTCTTGGGTAATTAAGCTCCAATTTTCCTTGAAAAGTGCCAATCTTCCTCCCAAAGGTGCTGCCAGACGAGAAGGCTCTGGCAGCTGAAAAGGTAGGTCATTGGGTCTGTTTACGAAAGGACTGACCCCTGCCCTCACCAGAAGACTGTGCAGGAGAACCCCCTGTTCTAGGCCTGAAAGAGCCCTGAGCTCTGCCCCTACCACGTCTAGACCTACCCCTAGACTGGGAATCATAAGAAGGATACGTCCACCCCTTGGTAGGCCAATTTCTACTAAACTTCGGAGGCAGAACCTGCAAAAAATCTTTAACAGTCTGCATAGACTTAGCCTTGTCTTCCATTTTCTTTAAGACTGCCTCAACAGGAGAACCAAACAACACATCAGATTGTAAAGGAGCATCTAAAATCCTTGTCTTAACATGGTCAGATAAATTCTGATCCCTCAGCCAGGCGTGTCTGCGAAGAACTGACCCAGTGGCAGCCACCCTAGATGAGGCCTGTACAGCATCAAAACCACATTGCAAAGAATGCTTACTCACCTGTTCAGAAACATGTACTAAATCTTGTAACTCTTTACACTCAATACCTTCCGCCAGAGCATCTACCTTAGACTTCAATTGTGAAAGGAGATAGTTTTGGTATTTCAACATGTGAAACTGGCAATTCAAAGCCCTCATAGCTAGGGTGGAAGAAGTATAAACTTTCTTACCCCATCTATCCAAAGCCCTGGCCTCTTTATCTGGAGGAACCGGATTTTTGACAACAGAAGCCTTAACACCTTTAGGCCCCTGACTAACAGTTTCTGGGTCTGCCCTAGGACTCTTAAAAAGATACTTATGAACTTCAGGCACCCTGTAATAC